>NC_092374.1:41195497-41498527 GCF_030028105.1 Mobula birostris | reverse complement strand
TGAACTGAGAAAAAATTAAAAAAAGAAATAATCAATAAACATCATGAGATCAAGAGTCCTTGGAAGTGAGTCCACAGATTACGGGAATCGTTCAGTGATGGGGTGAGTGAAGTTCTCCCCTAAGGTTCAAGAGCCTGACGGTTGAGGGGTAATAACTGTTAATGAACCTGGTGGTGGGAGTCTTGAGGCTCCTTGACCTTCTCCCTGTTGGCAGAAGCAAGAAGAGGACATGTTCTCTGATGATGGATGCTGCATTCCTGTGACGGTGCTCCATACAGATCTATTCAATGGAGGTGAGGACTTTACCTGTGAGGAACTGGGCAGTCCCACTAGAAAGTAAAGGCACTTCTGTGCTTTCTTCACAACTGCACTTACTCTGAAATGACTACACAAGGAATTTAAAGTTGCTGACCCTCTCCACCTCTGATCACCGATGAGGACTGGTTCATGGACCTCTGGTTTCCTCCTCCTGGTCAGCTCCTCAATCTTGCTGACATTGAGTGAGAGATGGTTGTTGTGGCACCACTCAGCCAGATTTTCACCCTCCTTCCTATCTGCTGATTCATCACCACCTTTGATTTGGCCAACGACAGTGTTGTCATCAGTAAACTTAAATATGACATTGAAGCCGTGCTTAGCCACACAGTCATATGTGTAAAGTGAGTAGAGCAGCGGCTAAGTACACAGCCTTGTTGTGCACCTGTGCTGATGGAGATTGTTCAATAGTTCCATTTAATATCAGAGAAATGTATGCAATGAACATTCTGAAATTCCTGTTCTTCGCAGACATCCACAAAAACAGAAGGCCCCAAAGAATGAGTAACAGTAAAAACGTTAGAACCACAAAGCCCCACACACACAAACACACACACACACACACACACAGAGCAGCAAAACAACCACCAAGCCCAAACCCCATCCACTTCCACAAAAAAAATGATCAGCATACTCCACCCACCAAGCAATGGCAAAGGCAAAGGCAGAGGCAGATTTGTCGTGTACAGAGCCTCCAACAGCTGATCCGCTGCTCCCGATGTTCTGCTTTCTCCCATGACTTCAGTCAGCGGTACTGGCATAGAATCAGCCTGTCCTCAGGACCACGAAGCCTTGGAACCCTGAAGGTGCGCTCATCTTCTGGGCTGTATCCTTGCGATTTCAAAAAGTGGCCGGTCATGAACCACCAGGAGCAGGTCCCACCACTACAAAGAACCAAAGCCTAAGTGTAATTCCAGGTCAGGGTCTCCAAAAGAACCCCATCTACCCTGGAAAGGAAAAATAGATTCATCAAACATAGAAATTAAGCTGTTGCAGCAGATGAGCTCGAAAGAGTTGCTGTTAAGTGCCATTGTAGCTCCACCCCTCAAACTTGGAAAGTGTTATTGTCAGTCCAAAATGGCTGGGGTTTGCAAGTGAGAAAGTCAAGCATCCAATTGCACAAGGAGGTATTGAGGCCAAGGTGTTGAAGCTCATTGATTATTGATTAGTTTTGAGGGGACAATAGCTTTGAATACAAAGCTGTAGTCTATAAAGAGCATCCTAATGTATACACCTTTGCTGTCCAGATGTTCCAGGGTTGAGCAAAGAGCCAATGAAATGCATCTGCTATTGCCTGTTGTGACGATAGGCAAAATGGAGTGGATCCAAGTCGCCTCTCAGTCGGGGGTTGATCTGTTTCATTACCAACCCCTCAAAACACTTGAACACAGTGGATGTAAGTGCTATTGGATGATAGTCATTGAGACAGGTTACCATGTTCTTCTCAGGCACCAGTATGATTGAGGCCTACTTGAATCAGCTGGGTACCTCAGACTGCTGAAGCAAGAGATTAAAGCTATCGATGAACATTCCAGCCAGTTGATCAGCACAGGTCTTTAGTATTTGGTCAGATACCCCATCTGGATCAGATACTTTCTGTGTGTTCGCTCTCCTGAAGGATGCTCTTACATTAACCTTACAAACTGAAATCAAGAATCATCAGGGGCTGTGGGAGCTCATGAAGGTTCCTCCATATTTTGATGAACAAAGCAAGCATAGATGGCATTGAGCTCATCTGGAAGTGAAATCCTATTTTCACTTGTGTTATTTGATTTTACTTTGTAAGAGGAAATATCATTCAAGCCCCATTGAGGCTCCTTCATTGATTCAAGTTTAGTTTGGAATTACCACATGCCAGTCAGATGGCTTACTTGGTCACCAGATCTGAATACCTCTGATCTGGCCCTCAGAAGATTGCAGATCTCCTGGTGAATACAGGGCTTCTGGTTGGGGAAGACTGAATGATTTTGTGGGGATTGTTTTTATAAAGTGCATGACAACCATGGTCTATTCATTCAGATCCACTGATGAGTCATTGAATACAGCCCAGTCCACCGACTCGTAGTAATCCCATAGCCGCCCCTCTGCCTCCCACAGCCACCTCTTTGTTGTCCTTATCTCTGCAGCCTTGCTCTTTAGCCTCTGCCTGTATGTAAATAAGGACAGCCAAGGGTTTCTGAAATATGGTCTGGGCAGGAAACAGAAGGCATTCCTTCTCATAGTACAGTTGTAGTCTAATGTGTTTGAACTGCTGGTGTCACAGGTCATGTGCTTATGGTAATTGGGCAGAGATTCCTTCAAACAATCGTGGTTGCAGTCTGTGACAATTATTTGAAATGCATCAGGGTGGACTGTTTCTTGTTTGATGCCAACAACATGCAGTATCTCAAGTGCCTGATTACAGTTGGCCGACAGAGATATGGAAACTGCAGTCAGGATCATGGAGGAATCCTTGCTTGGTAAATAGAATGGCCAGCATTTGATAGTTAGGTGTTCCAGGTTGGGGGAACACAAGTTTGACAAAGCCACCACATTGGAGCACCACAGAGAGTTTATCATGAAACACACAACCCCACCTTTTGCCTTTTCTAAATCAGTAGTTTGGTGCATCCGGTGTATTGAGAAGCCTTCACGTCTGATCACCAAATATGGCAAGCTGGGAGTAAGCCATGTCTCAGTAAAACACAGAACACAACAATTTCTCAGTTCCCTTCAATACAGCAATGTTGCCCTTAGGTCCTCAAACTTGTTCTCCAGTGACTGCAGATTTGCTAACAAGATGTTGGGTAGAGATGGTCTCATTCTTCTGTTTCAGCCTGGACTGGAGTCCCCCTCTCCTGCCTCTCTTCTGGGCATGGCGATGAACCTTCATCCACTTAAAAGTGCCGTACCTGGTTGCTTGAGAGTTAAGTCCATGGAGTCTTTCAGAAGATCGTGAAATCTGTAGTTCACTAAGTCAATTCAAAAGTATGTTGTTTAAAGCGGAATTATATGCTGCAGTGAGATTGCAGTGAGAGTAATTCAAAAGGGGTATATTTAGAAATTTTGTAGGCAGCCCACAGAATGTTGTCATGGTTCACGACACCATCTTGATTCTTGATGGAGCTATTTTAGTAGAAACGCATTCAACAAACAAAGCCTCATTCCTGAGAAGTTGCCCTCCTGTCATACCATGAGAGAGGAAAGAACAGATTTGAGCAACAATACTGTAAATAAAAGAGGAAAAATAATTTCAAATTGTAAGTGATTATTTTTAGTTGATTAACAAAATAAAAGACATTGGTTTCCAGATTGCTTTTCCAAGATTGGGAATTTATTATTTAATTTGTGTATTACTTCAATTATTATATACCAAACAAAAATGTTCATATTTACTGCACTCTGTGATTTTTTTGGGTCAAAGGATCTCCCTGGACTTGCAGGACTTCTTCTGACTTGAAAGTCTGAAAAGTATCCCGTATAAAAATTCAGTCCTCCTATAAAGCCTGGTTCAACTTGTACACAAATTTTGATTCTGAATTGGGACTGAAGATAATGACATATGTAGAAGCTGGAAATGGTGCAAAATAAAAATCACAAGGATGTTACTGGGGCTTTATTCCCTGGGTGCATTGGAGGCTGAGGGGTGACTTTATATAGGTATGTATTCTACTGTGCTTACTAAGGAGAATATTTTAAATGCCAAAGAAATGAGTGAAATAAGTAGTGAGGTCATGAATCATGTGTATATTATGGGAAAATAGGCATTTGAAGCTTTGAAACACATTAGGAAGGGCAGATCCCATCACCTCACCAAGTGCATCTGTGGGTCTTATGGGAGTCCAAAGAAGAAACTACGGAGGCTCTTGTAGAGATACTTACTTCATCAGGACTATGAATATTGATGAGTCCTATACAACACATTCATGGAAACTAGTTATGTGGTTTAAGAAGTGTAACAGAACCCACACATTTTGGCTTTAGCATGCCTATTTTCATCTTTACTTGCTCCCTTTTCTTAAAGCATCCAAACCCTTTGCTGCAGCCCAAGTTTCACTTTCTTTCATTTACCAGATAAAAATATTGTCTCATTTTCCCTCTAAACTTAACTAGACAGACATCAGGCCCAAAGGTTTAAAGCCTCCAATTACAGAATTATTCTCGCCAAACCTATCCCATGTGATGAGATTATGTTACAGAAATTTAAGTTGTTCACCCTGAAAAGAGCCACTAGCCTAATTATTCTTGATATATCTGTAGTCCTTCATTTTTATGCTGTTTGTAAATCAACATGAATGCAGTTTGATTCAGTCATTTTAAATAGTTGAGCCTGCTGATTAGGGCAGCCGCTAATCAAATTCAACAAATCTTAACATAATACCTTTAGAAATAAGTCCCAGTGCTTTGCCCTCATTTTGCAAGTGACTTGCTTACCTGTCTCCGACATTTCCTTTGTTCCTCGGTTTTGGTTAATATCCAAAACGCAAGTGATCTTCCTAGTTTTCTTACCCAAATGTATCAGGTCACATTTCCTTCAAAAATAATTTGTCACTTAACTCTCCATTGTGTATTTTCTCATGTTTTTCGGAGATTTTTTTTTAATATCTGTTGTATATTTTTATACTTACTTGTTGCCAAATCCAAATTATTAACGCAGTAAAAAACTAGAAAAACTAAAAAAACAATGCAGAGAAATAGTTCAACTATATACACATTCATATGCATCTTAACCATTTTCTATTCTCGAAACTTTCTGTTATATTGAAAGGAAAATTCTTCCAATGTAAAATGGTTGCTGCCTATTCTATTGGACAACTTGCAATATCATTCTGCAAAAAAGTATAAACATACTCTTAAGTGGCCACTTTATTAGGTACACCTGTAAACCTGCCCATTAATACACATATCTAATCAGTCAAACATGCACAGACACGATCAAGAGGTTCAGTTGTTGCTCAGACCATACATAAGAATACTGTAGAAATGTGATCTAAATCACTTTGAACGTAGAATTATTGTTGGTGCCAGACAGGGTGGTATGAATATCTTAGAAACTGATCTCTTGTGATTTTCATGCACATAATCTCTAGATTTTACATTGTGCAAAAAACAAAAAAAAAGAAATCCAATGAGCAGTAGTTCTGTGGGTGAAAACGCCTTGTTAATGACAAAGGACAAGGGAGAATGGCCAGAAGAGTTCAAGCTGACAGGAAGCCACCACAACTCGTGTCAGGGTTCAAAGTTCAATTCCGGTGTCCTCTGTAGTCTCTGTATGTCTCCCCCCCCCCCCCCCCGAGGAATACGTGGGTTTCCTCTAGGTGCTCCCACGGTCCTAAGACGTACAAGTTAATTGGTCACTGTAAACCTATGATGAGGTTAGGGTTAAATTGGGGTAACGGGGGTTGCTGGAGCACTGTGGCTCGTAGGGCTGGAGCAGCTTATTCTGTGCAGTATCTCTAAATAAATGAAGGCAAAAGTAACTCAAACGTGTTACTAAAGTGGTATGCAGAAGAACATTTCTAAACGCACAACACATCAATCCTAGAAGTTGATGGTGTACAGCAGAAGACCACAGCAGGTTCCACTCCTGTACCTAATAAAGTGACTAGTTACTGCATCCCTACTCTTTTCCCTACTGAAAGAGTTCCAAAATCAGCAGCTTACGGAGCATAAAAATTGAAAATGAGAGCATTAATAGAAACCAGAGAAAACTACTCAGCCCACTGAGCCTGCTGATTAGGGCAGCCGCTAAATTGGGCCAAAATATAATAATCCCAATGCATGTCAATTCATCGGAATCCACTATATTACACTTGACCAACCTCCCACCACCCCCTACCCAATACATAATCAATCAACAGGTAGGGCTCCAGCACCAATATCTACAGCAAGCTCCTGCTTATAGCCTTTTGACCCCAAAATTACCTGTTTATTGCTGATCTTTTCCCTTCATTATCCAACCCTCAATACCAGTTCTTTACACTCAACAGAACACTTATCTAAACAGGAAGTATCAGTATGAGTTTACAGGAAATTAGTTTAAGTGACAGACAACAAGCCAGGGACAAATGCTCCAGTCAACTCTATTTCTTTCAGATGTCCAGCAATTAAAATTTCCCCAAAAGCATCAACTGAGATTTCTTGATGTGAACTCAGATTTCACCAGAAAAATAAATGGTGAAACAGCTTATTCTCAACATTATTTTTAAAAAATGAACTTCCACAACTAAGTGCATTCTTTTTTAAACTTGGGTGTTTCTTACTTTCAGATCTCGGTGAATGATTGGTGGTTTCTGTTTGTGCATGTGTTGTACTCCACGGCAGGTCTGATAAAAGATTTTGAGCACCGTATTACATGGCAGAGAGCCATTTACTTCAGCTTTTTTTAAAAACTCCACCAACTGTCCTGGAAGCAGGAAGGAGAAAAACAAACAAACAAGAATTACGCCTAAAGTTTAACTAAATTTTAATTTTAAAAATTTCTCTTTTTACCTGATCAGGCTAACATCAATCAAAACAATCATCCACCCAGCATTAAACATCATGTCTTCAATACGCGTTAGAACCTTACCTTTACATAGTTCTGTGAGTATAAGAAATTCTCCTTGTCCAGTATCGGATTCTTCTTTTCCTATAGAGGCAGCTGAACTAAACTGTACAATGTTAGGATGCCCTGAAAGCTTTTTCTGAAATTGCTTTGTCAAGGAGAAGTATTAATAAATGTTTGTACATATCCATATTTTAATGTTGCTTTCATTTTGGTCACAAAGAATGTTGCATTGCTTCATGAAGACATTAAACCTATTAAAAACTCATTATACACATAGGACATGAGAAAAATACACCAACAAAGCACAAATATAGTAATTCTTCATTGAGTATCCTGGCAAGCCCTTCCTACAGCTTCAATAAACGTGCCCAAGAGTCAATATGTTCTGAGTAAAATGGAACACATTGCAAAAAGAATGTCAAAATGTAGCCAAAGAAGGACTATTTATTATGAGTTACAGGGGGATAAAATAACAAATTACGCCACCTGCCACAGTGTCATTCATGGTGATGTTTACTGCCCTGAAGTGAGAAGACAGATTGTTAAAAAGTTCTCAAAAAGAAAATTATAGTTCCATAGCCCAATGAAAGTGTGAATTAGTAAATGCTTGTAATGCTTCGACAATCTGTAAGTTTATTCTGTGTGAGTGGAGAGGAAGCAGCAAGTGTAAAGCTCTGAACAAAGCAAAATACACCTGCCCATTCAATGCATCAGATCACTTAAACCTTGACTTACAGAGACAAGTATTCATCTCAATTCTGCCTTGGAGGAGTGTTCTGCCACTATTTACAAAACCAACTAAAACTGAACACGTCAATCAATCTATCAACTACTTCAAGTTAGTTATTGTAGGCTGCAAACCCCAACCTTAAGCTAAAGGACGTAACAAATTGCAGCTTAAGTATACTGGCCTTGATCTGCCTTAGGGAACTTAAATTAAAACTGTCGCTAGTCTTCTTTTTCCCTCATGCTGCATACTTCATTCTGAATGACCATAACTTTTATCATGGTATGATAAAGAATAGGTACTTATGGAAAACAGATCTCTCCAGTTGAACAGATGATGCTTATGTAGCCGCACCCCCCCACACCCGGCCAGCCTCAGGGTCATTTTAATTAGACTACGCAGTAACATAAAAGAAGAAACCTCTTACACTTAGGTTTAAAAAGAAATCAGTAACTATCTCTCCTTCCAGTTTCTGCCAGTAAATTCTATATAGTTGAATTACCAATAATAATTCCTGCATTGTGGAAGCTGGAGTAGTTGTGGGGGCGTGGGGGCAGGTATCAGTAAAACATTACAAGTGGTTAGTGCAGGTGTCATATGACAATGCCAACTCCACTACAGAATTCCACCCCTCAAATGCTTTGTTCATTCCAATGACAAGATGCAGTGCTGTAGATATAGTGATTTTTCTATGTTGAATACAAGCAGTCAAAATTAAACATTTAAAACAGGTCAATGAGCTTACTGTACTTTTAATACTGCTTCATGTTTATGAAATTCAAAAATGGACATCCTATGGAACTAGCATTAGTCAGTTACAGTTTTTAAGGGGGAGGAAAAAGTTATAGTGTTAATGAGATGCAACTCCTGACACAATAGTAATGAATTAAAGTATCATATTTAATTGCCATGTTATTTCACAGAGTTACAATCATTCATGTTTGAATGGAAACGGTAGTCATCTTAATTCTACTCACAATCCATTGCCCAGAGATAAATGTCTCGAAACAGTAAGTATAGAGGTATTTCCTAGTTTGCCAAAAGGTATTTTTCTTCCAGTAACCCAGGCACAAAGATTAAACACTGGAACAAAACTATTTGAAAGATTGACCACAGCCTAGAAAAATTCTTGATGCAAAAGACTTATTATTTAAAATTCATTCTTAGGAAAATCTTATCAAACATTCAGAAATCTTCGAGAAAGCCCATCTATTTCATTGCTGTGAAATATGTTACAAAGTCCCAATAGAAACTCCAGATAGGTCTGAACAACATAATTGTTGTACAGTTCAATGTCAACAAAATACCTAAATTTTAGTATTAACAAATGTAGTTGTGATAGCAGTGAATGAAATTTATATTACTCAATCGAACACTAACTAATGCATGCCCCAAGAAATACTTTGAAGGTAAAAAAAAACAAATCACCCAAAGTTAACAGATCATAAAAAAAGATTCACTTATGCAGTGAGATGCAGGATGCAATGTCTTTACTGTCTCTAGACATAACAATTCTAATTTTTTCCCAGTTTGCCAGAAGAGATTTGAAACAGTGGAAAGAAGGCAGAGTATTGGAAGAGAGGAAAATTAAAGACCCAACAGAAAGCAACGCCACAGGCTGTAAATTTCGGCAGGTCAGACAGCATCTATGGAAAGAGAAGCTTTTCAAGTCAAGGACTGTTTTGTTTGTCAGACCACATCAAAATCAAATTTATTGTCATATGCACAAGTTCATGTATGCATAGGTGCAACAAAAAACTTATTTCCAGCAGCACCACAGGCACATAGCACCACATTAGCAACATTCACAAGAAAAGCATAATTATGTAAAATTTTACAAGAAAAAGAACAATTAGAATTTTAAAAAAAATCAAAGTCAACTTTAATATCAATTGATCATAGTGTTTGTAATGAAAGAAAGCAAGCCAGAGGCAAATACAGTGTTAGCCCTGCTTCTCAAACCAAAATAGGGCAGTTAACAGCTGAAGTAATGTTAAGAGGCACAGATACGTATGTCACTGACATGCTAGCAACAACATAGGCTACCCCATATCTAAGAACTACACAAATTATTTGAAAATATTTCCTTTAATTACCTCAGGAAAACCACAAACATAATCTTTGTGAGTACACCCAAAAGGGTTTCTAACAGAATTACTATGTCTAGGCTTAGTAGCATTTTTAGAAATAAGTACAATTCTCACAAATTTACTTAATTTGGCTGACGTAAAAAGCAACAGTAAAAGCAAGAATATTTAAAAGGCTCCATTGTTTAATGGGTAGTGAATGTATAGAGCAGTAGAAAGTTCAAACCTTTAGTGTCAAATTATTGGGAACAATCTCACTGTTACTGCAGCATTACAAAATGGACCATCTCCCCAGAGGAACAAATGAAACTGCATCAAAGAAGAATGCTTGAAGCACTCTTCACAGCCTCAAGACATTCCAAAGTTGTTGTGATGTGGGTAAAGTAGTGTGAACAGTGCAATGAAATAATAACCAGAGAAGCTCTCCTAATTGTGTTTTGGAGACAAACAGATCTCATCTAGTGTCTCACGGAGAGCAAAAACCTGACTTTTTAAATCAGAATAAAAGCTGGACCAAAATGATATGGAGGAAAATGTCGCACTCAACGTTTCAGTGCTGTCAAAAAGAAAAAGGGAAAATGGACCCTTGTGATTGGTTTGGAGAACAACTCTGTTGAGATCCATCTTGGCACTGTGAATACCTGATTTTTGGGGGGTGGGGTGCGGATTTGGAGGTGACAGCATGTCCTTTAGGAAATGAAGGTAGAATGGAGGTACTTCAACCCAAATATATTCCAAGATATTTAACTGAGTCAATATTGAAGGGAGTATCTGACAGTCCTTCTAATGAACAGTATTGTATAGCAATATAAGAAAGTGCTAGACTTATTTTTATGCAGAAGCATGGAGGGAAGAACAATAAAAAAGCTTTCAAAGTTAACAGTTGGATCAGGATCGATAAAGCAAATGTTTCATGTAATATTAAAATCATAAAGCTACCGTCAATGGGAAAGAAGCCCAATGGCCCAGCTCATCTATGCTGAACAAAGTTGTCTATACAAGTTAGTCCCACTTGCCTACATTTGGCCCTTATCCCTGAACCTTACACACACACACACACACACACACACACACACACACAAAGCAGATACAAATTTAACACTCCCTAATTTTTGTTGAGTTGACAGTGAAGGTATTATTCCATTATCACACATGCACCAGCAACAATTATGGGCACAGAATTATGAGGTTGATTGGCACAGAAGATCTTCTGAATTAACCAATTAGAAACATAAAAGCAATGGAACTCCAATTGACAGAAAAGGATACCATAAAACAAACTTCCTGAATGATTGCTTTGTTTTTCTCTTCCTCATTTGATAGAAGCCGCTGTAAAGCAAACAAGATAATTTAATTTTTTTTAAACAGTATTGTCTTTGATTTTTAATGTCTACATACTCTAGTATTCAACTGAATTCCTGCAGATAAAGCATTACCTGGCAAGAGTCATAAAACACAAAATATGATCAGCAAAACAGAAAGACATCCTGCATTACCATGTATAACTGATGTAAAGAGCCTGCATTTACACAGCACTCCTGTGATGAACACTGCTAACATCGACCGTGACCCATTAGGTGTGGCATCAAAAGCTTTACCTTTGGGATTGGTTTGTCGGAGGATTTTTGAAGGGGAAAGGGAGATGCAAAAGTTGAGAACGTGAAGAACGAAATTCCAGAATTATGGTTAAGACTTTAAGAAGAGTGGTCATCATTAGTATAGCAAAATGTTTGGGAACTTAGTAAGAGGCCATCAATGCAGGAACAGAATCGGAAGTGTGAATGCATGCAGACGAGTGGAATTTTAAGCAAATGGAAGATGGAATTCTTGAAGCCAGCCAGAAGAGCAATGGAATCACTGAAACTGAAGGTAACAAAAGCATAGGGGGTAGAGCATTTGAACAACTGAAATCCCGAACACCTGAGCAGCGATGGGTGAAGTTGCAGATATAGAGTTGAAATATCACTATCCTGCAAAGTAAATAGGCCAGCGCTTGCCTCATGACACACAAGATGATGTGATTACAAACATTCTGGAGTGACCAGGAATTGATGGACGGATTAGGGAGCTCACTGCAGGAACTAAAGTTGACAATCCTCAATCATTGTTCAATTTAAAAATATCATGATTAAATCAGGAGTGAATTCTGGAAGGGAGGGATTGCAACAGAAAGGCCAAGAATGATATTGGTGGAGTATGGCAACACTCCTGAGGTATGGGAAACTTCAGGGATAAAAATGAGGAGCAGGAAACAAAATTATAGTGGAAGATCTTCTGACAACAACTGGATAAACTAGAATGGAATCAAACAGGAACAATCCAATTTATCCAATGGAGAGGTATTGGAAGGAGGATGATATGGTTGATCATGCCAATATTGCAAAAAGGTCAGGAGGATGAGAATAAATAGTTAACTGTCATCACAGTATGAATATGTAATTTTGCTATTGAATGTTACAGTCAGGATGGAAACTTGAAAAGAGTTACAAGAAAAATGAGAAAGATATAGGTGGATAAGATTCAAGATTGTTTAATGCCATTTCCAGTATACAAGTGTAAAGGAGAACAAAATAATTGTTACTCTAGATCCAATGTAGCACACAAAACGAATACAGTAAGATAAAGAAAACAATAATTAAAAATATTAAATATAAATGCATAAGATAGCTTCTAAACATAGATTGATTTTATAGCCATAATCTTGGGCACAGAAATGTCCGTCCATATGGTGACTCTGACAGGAAATTATATAGTGGGGGGGGGGAGTATAGTGTGTGGAGATGTTGATGATCAGCTTTCTTGATTGTTCTGGGATTACAAAAGTTTTGGCGAGATGTGCATTGTTAAGAGTTTGAAACTGCTACTAGTTTCTACTGCTATGCTGCCGATGTAGAAGGATGTTACACTTCTGGTGTACAGAATTCCAAAGAATCACATTCATCAGAAAAGAAATTCCTCTTCTTTCCATTTCTAAATGGATCTGAGACCATGTTTCATAGTTTATATACTCTGACATCAAATCCTTCCTGAATGAGGTAAGATCACCCCTCAATCTCCCATACACCAGATCACACAGGCCCAATTTATTTCAAGTGCATCAAGATTAAACATGAAACTTGTGAAATTATAATCAATTTAAGAGATGAAGTCACTTTTCTCTTGAAAAAAGCAATCTATAGAATTAACTAAGAGGTTTAAATATACAGAAGTTTTTGATTATTCTTTCATTGAAGAAATGTTTCCCCCTTTTAGAAAACAGAAAAATTGGTGGCCCCAAATCTTACAAAGTCAGCAAGGAATCAAACAAAAATTTCTTAAGAATTTTCTCTGCCAATAAAAAAGAAAGGTGAGAATAGCCAAGACAAAAAGAGCAAATCTATTGAAGTAGAAATTTGAAAAAGGGTACGAGAGAGAAGGGGATGGGCAAAGGAAGAAGGCTTCAGGAGAGTGTAGAGACCACGTGGACTGTCAAGGTCAAACAGCCTGTTTCAAAGCTGTAGTTTTCCCGGCAACATTTAAATACTTGCTCAATCTCAGTCACATTTTCAGCAATAATATTATGCTCTCGCTGAGCTAGGGAGTGGTAATAAACCTCATTCTGATTCTGAGATTCAATGACCCAGCCCTGTCCTCACTCATTTCAACATGAATACATCAACCACACCACCTAAGATGTCCTGAATAATGAATGTAAAGGCAGCTTATAATCAGCTGCCATCATATAATTAGTTATCTGTTTCATTTATTCTCTTAACTCGTACTCCAAATCTTTTCTTTTCGCTCTGTCAGTCCCCTGATAAAATAGCCAGTGTATTACTTACAAACAAGAAATGTGTGGCTCAGACTTCATTGCAAAACAAATATTTTTAAATATTTCCCCTGATTTATGAGCAGCCATTTCAGTTAGACTATACAACTAAATGAAACCAGAAAAGACTACTGCCCACAGCCTGGTAGAGTTTGTTTCAGTTAACAACAGAAGCAATAAAAATAAGCCTAACCTGGCACTCAAAACAAAAAATGCCTTGAATACACTTCTTAAGTATTTTCAAAGCATGACTCACTTTTAAAGCATAATCTCTTCCATTCCCAAGATCCTGCGCTTCATAAACGAAGGCAAATCCACCTGTTTAATCAAAAATATATATTTTAGGGCAAGAACATATCAACAAGAAAGTGTATCAATATTACAAAGCACTGATGAACTGGAACTAAAAGTGACTGAAGGCTGTAAATTTCACTTAGGAGTTTGGAAAATGTACTAAGAATTGATGACAAAGGTTTTCAAAATGTCACACGAACCCCAAAATTCAGATTGCTGGTTACTCACTTTCAACCTGTTAGATATAATCAATTTTGCACTCACTCCTGTTTTTTTTTCTTCTAAACATTGAACAAAGATGAGGAACATCAATGTTCAACTGGACAACTCAGTTTAGTCATCACAGTTAATTAACACAATGTTATCACAACAGAGAAAAAAAATCCAAAGGAGTATGAGCAGTATATGAATAATGAATGTAAAGACAGATTATAATCAGTTGCCTTCGTATAATTAGTTACCTATTTCATTTATTCTCTTAACTCATACTCCAAATCTCTTCTTTTCGCCCTTTGTCAGTCCCCTGATAAAACAGCCAGTGTGTTATTTACAAACAAGAGAAAATCTGCAGATGCTGCAAATCCAAGCAACACACACAAAATACCAGAAGAACCCAGCAGGCCAGGCAGCATCTATGGAAAAGAGTACAGTCGACATTTTGGCCAGAGACCCTTCAGCCGGACACGCAGACGTCGACTGTGCTGCCTGGCCTGTTGAGTTCCCCCAGCATTGTGTGTGTGTTGAGTGCATTATCTAAGTATTCAGTATCATTCTGTAATTAATCACTGTAAGATGAACACCAGCAGACCAGGACCATTCAATCAACAATTCTTTTCACCACTTTCCATCAGAGTAATTCACAAACATTTGTGACATCGGGATTTCAATTCAAACTTGTATCCTCTCACTCTACTGCAAAGTGTAAACTGCTTTTACTCAGTAGTACAGAATTGTAGAGATAACAGAGGCATAATAATAGACCCAACAATTTGTTGAGAAAGCATGCTGTGTATGGGACTGATAGATGACTAACATTATGTATACATTTAAGATAGAATTTCAAAGTCCAGAGCTGTACAAGTCAACCAGCTTATGATTGTGGGACTCTCAATAAAGAGAAGACCTGAAAACACATCCAGGAACTAATAATTTCTAGCGATGACGAGACAGCCTACATCAGCCTTATTTCTAGCAGTGATGAGACACCCTAACAGTGGTGTTAAGATAACAACCTCTCCCTCAATGGCCAGAAAACAAAAGAGCTGATTGTGGATTGAGGAACAGAGACAGGCTCGCCCTGATTAACATCAATGGGTCTGCAGTTGAGAGGGTGAGTAGTTTCAAGCTCCTCGGTATACACATCACCGAAGATCTCACCTAGACCATACACACTGGCTGTGTAGCAAAAAAAAAGCACAGCAGCATTTCTTCCACCTCAAGCGACTAAATAAATTTGGCATGAGCCCCCAAATCCTCAAGACCTTCTACAGGGGCACCATTGAGAGCATCCTGAGTGGCTGTATCACTGCCTGGTACAGGAACTGCACCAACCTTGATGGCTGGGCACTGCAGAGAGTGGTACGGACAGCCCAGCGCATCTGTGGATGTGAACAGCCTCCCATTGAGGACACTTACAGCAGCAGGTGCATAAAGAAGGCCTGGAAGATCATCGGGGGCACCAGTCACCCCAACCATAAAATGTTTCAGCTGTTTCCATCTGGCAAATGATACCGCAGCATGAAAGCCAAGACCAACAAGCTACGGGACGGCTTCTTTCTACAAGCCATTGGACTTATAAATGCACATGTCTGTACGTTGCAACAAAGTCATAACGCAAAGATTTTTACTCCCTCACGTGGTGAGACAGATGTAAGATTTAAATAAATTCAAATATCCCAATAAAATGAGAAATGCATCAGGATTTAGAAAAAAATCCACTGTCAGTTTGAGAACAGTAGGCAAAGGTAATAAAATTACTGTAAATTATCTATTTCCAAATGTTTTAATAATCACTAGTGGCTGTATTTGACACTGTTTAAAAGATTATTGTTGCACAAATACCAACAGAAGTGACTGGTTGACAACTCCCAATGACCTCCCACAGATAAACCAGCAGCCTCTTTTGTTAAGACAGTGGTGTGCGATTACTGTGGGGAGGTTCATATAAACAGGTGTTTTCCCTTAAGGATGTTTTTTCCCAAGGAATTCAATTTAAAACATTATTACTTACACCTTTTTTGAAATAAATTGTGGTAAATTATCACTGCAAACAATGAAGAGGCGAGTGAAAGCAAAACAAAATAGCAAGATGAGCCCTGCTTCTGCATTGCAAAATCAACGCTGGCTGGGATGAACACTCTGGAGGGGAGAAGACCAGAGAGAGGAGCTCCGAAGTCCATCCAGCTGGTCCAGGTATGAGGGTGGACCGTTCTAAGCACTGAGCCAATTTGGAGAGGTCAAGTACGGCTTCTTCGGTGGCAAAATCCAGGTCTGAAGCAAATCACTGGGCAACGTGTTCTTGGCCTGCAGCACTTCGCCACAGCAAGGAATGGGTCCTAATGCAAGGTACAATACACTGTTTGAATAATCTAAATGCCAGCCCAGATAGACTGGAAGGCAGGGTATCTGGCGAGGTTGGCTCGCTTTGGGCATCAAGCCTACTTGGAGAGATCAAGAACAGCTTCTCCAGTAAAATCTAGGCCTGGAGGAATTGGTTGTGGTGGGGCCAGGTCTTAGTGTGAGTTTCAGACAATTTAAACACTGGCCCAGATAGTCTGGGGGCTGCTCTCTCTGCGACACTAAGGCTGTGAAACACCCTCAGCTGCTGCACTTCATATCTGCAAACTTCATGGCAACTTGCCCCACCAATAGGATGAACTGAATACTGCGGCTTGGGCCTATCCTATGCTACTCCAGGGATTTAGATCTTTTAGCATGTGTTTTTCTCTTTCTCTCTGAGCACTGAAGGTTGGTCTTTTTTTTTAATTCGGTTTTTTCGAGGTCCTTGCTTTGTAACTGTCTGTCAGCAAACTAATTTCAAGGTTGTGCAATTTATACATTCTTTGATAATAAATGCACTTTGAATCTTTCAAATCTATTGTACCACACATGGCAGGGCCTGGGATATCACCTTATCCTCTTCAGATCCCTACAGAAGGAAATCAAAGATCCATGGTATAATTTTGAGGAAAGAGGGACCTGGCTAAGATTTATTCCTCACTCAACTTTAAAAAGTGCAAAAAGACACTGGCTGAAATTGTGCTGACTGATAGCCTGCAGTTGTGAGGTGAAACATCAAGAGATCAGGACAGCGTGAGCCTGAGTCAAATGCAGAAGACCAAAACATATTGTAGGTACATTTCAGTACAGCTGACTGCTGCTCCATCACCAAACTCAACATCGAACAGAGAGGCAGATGGGTAATTGCCCAAGGAAGAGTCTAGATGCATATTACATCCAACCTACATCTTTAAACTAAGAAGCTGTTGCTCAAACTGTGACCATATTCATATAAATTGGGTTGTTGACATTGGAAATGTAATTGCTTTACATCTTAATCTACTTCATATTTTAAGTTTTAATGCACTTTTACTTTTTCAAACCTTTATATTTGAATAGTTTTCAACTATTGTTGTGCATAAAGGACTTTCAAACACTGTTGGAAAGGCTCCAACATCCAAGTAAAGGCTGTTGGGATGTCCCAGGCAAGGCCTCAGAATGCAATACCCGAGGTCCACTCTCCTCTTAGAGCTTATTCCACTTCACCAGACACTGTAGCTGTGTGAGGCCAGTTAGTGTGGCCCTCTGCACTCAAAAAAAGTGAGGACAGACTTGGACCATGCAGCGAGAGAGAGACAAGGCCGTGGGATGGTGTACAGGGCAGGGGGCCACATTCTGCGACCACAAGCAGGGTACCAGGAGGGAGAAGGACGTGTTGGGACAGGGACTATGCACTGGTACAATCTGACTAACGTCTGGTCTTTAGCGCACTGTGGGAGCTTGCTGTGCACAAATCAGCTGCCGTGTTTTCTACACTGCAAGGGACTACATTTAAAAAGTATTTAATGACCTGTTAAGCATGGTGGAACATTTTGAAAGGCACTACGTAAATCATATATTTTAACATTGAACAGTACAGCACTGGTACAGGTATTTTGGCCCAGAATAACTATGCTGAACATGATTCTAAGTTAAATTCTTCTGCCTGTACATGATCCATATGGCTAGAATCAACTCCAGTGTCAACAAGGACCTGGACTCACTGCAATTTGCCTGTCACCACAATAGGTCAATGGCAGATGCAATTTTATTAGCTCTTCACGAGGCTTTGGATCACCTGGACAATACTAATACCCATGTCAAGATGATATTTATTGACTACATCTCAGCATTTAACACAATCATTCCTACAGTTCTGACTGAAAAGCTCCAGAACCTGGGCCTCTGGATCCTTGACTTCCTCACAGGACGACCACAATCTGCACGGATTGGAAATAACACCTCAACCTTGCTGCCAATCAACACTGGCACACTTCAGGGATGTGTGCTTAGTCCACTGCTCTACGCCCTCAACACCAATAACTGTGTGGCTAGGCGAGATATATCAACTAGTGGAGTGGTGCTGCAGAAACAACCTTGCAATCAGTGTCAATCAGACCAAACAGCTGATTGTGGACTTCAGAAAGGGCAGGACGAGGGAACACAAACCAATCCTCATTCAGGGATCAGAAGTGGAGAGAGTGAGCAGTTTCAAGTTCCTGGGTATCAATATCTCTGAAGATCTAACCTGGATGTAGCTACAAAGAGGGCACAACAATGGCTATATTTCATTCGGAGTGTGAGGAGATTTGGTACGTCACTAAAGACACTCGCAAATTTCTACAGATATACCGTAGAGAGCATTCTAACTGGCTGCATCACCAATTAGCATGGGGCAGGGTGCTACTGCACAGGATCAAAATAAACCTCAGAGAGTTGTAAAACTCCATCATGGGAACTAGCTTCAGTAGTATCCAGGATATCTTCCAGGAGCTTTGCCTCAAAAAGGCCGTGTCCATTATTAAGTACCCCCATCACCCAGGTCATGCCCTGTCCTCATTGCCACCATCAGGAAGGAGGTACAGAAGGCTGAAGGCACACACTCAGCAATTCAGGAACAGCTTCTTCCCCACTGCCATCTGTATTACAAATGGACACTGAACCAATGAACACAACCTCACTACTTTTTTATTTCTGTTTTGCATTAATTATTTAACTATTATATACTATATACTATATCTACTGCAATTCAGTTTTTTCTATTACTATGTACTGTATTGTGCTGCTGCTGCAAAGGCAACAAATTTCACGACATATGCGGGTGATATTAAACCTGTTTCTGATTCTGATACCCTTCCACTCAATGCAAGCAAATTTATGAATCTATCTAAGAGCCTCTTAAACACTGCTATCATATTTGTCTCTACGACCACCCAAGGCAGTGCAGTCCAGGCACCTACCGTGTTCTGTGTTAAAAAAAAGCTTGTTCTGCATGTCTCCTTCATACACCTCATTTTAAATGCATATCCTCGAGTATTTCATTCACAGATTTTTTTTTAACTTGAACATTTGAACTGACCGAAAGCTATTTGTAAGAAATTGATTTCATGTTGTGAAGGTGATTCCTGAATTCAAAAAATGATGCTCATCATTTACCTTGACACTCACGTTTTAGATAATCCCTCAGTTTTATGAAATATGAATCAAATTCGTGCACCCTTTTACAGTAAGCATTGTTATAATTTTTGTCATAGTACAACAGCCAAAAGTGAACTCAAGTAGTAATTTACACAGAATATAGTTTAAAATTTATTCATGCAAAATACCAATACTGCTTGGAAATTCTCCTTTGGTCTTCATTAACTTAAAGTCATCCCTGTAAATTTTATATTAAAACTACAGTAACTATTATGTTCAAAGAGCAAAGATATGAACTGCATATGTAAAAAGTATTGGGAAAACCATAATCTTGCAAACCATTCAAGTCCAATGATGCTATTTTGGAATAAAGTGGGTCAGATACAAAAATGATTGATAGCACCTATGGAAATGAATCGCCCATTGATTAATCAATATTGTACGTGCGGAATTTTATTCTTGTTGTTTGCAATTCACCCCATCATCCAATACTCAATACAGTGGGTTCCAGTTAATTGGGCCATCGGTTAATCGGGACAGCTGCTAATTTGGGACAAGTCTTAAAAGAACAAAAACTAATCAAGATAATGACTAGGAATTCCTTCATTTATTTGGAATACTATGCCACTTAACCTGGACAGGAGACTGTTGCCGAATTGTTTCTAGCGTTAATTGCACTGCACTATGTTTAGAGCAAATAGTTTTTAAATAGCATCAGTTGCACATGTCTGTGTTCAAAAACCAGTGATTTTTGTCACTGGTAGGTGGCGAAAAATAAGCAGCAAGACAATCTAGAACTGTATTGTTCACTGTGCTTTCAAGCATCCAGGCTTGGAGATGCCAGAAACCACTGGGAGTGAAAATGAAATTATTCCATTACTTCAGCAAGTTAGGAACTAGAAAAAGTTTAAGGGTAATGTCAGTCATCTTGAATGTTGCAATGAAAATGAAGATTTGGGGGATGCAATTGTGGAAAGCATTGTATCTGTGCTGATTTTATTAATTTATAGTCAATCAAAAAAACATGGCAACGTGCACTGGTTGAAAATTCCTCTGTCGATTAACTCTTAGGAACTAATATACAGTTTTATAGCACTGTAGTAGTACTGGTAGTATTCCAATTTGTTCTGTATTCATTAAATACATCATTTGTAACTCAGTTAAATGATACTTCATTTTTTTTGTATCTTTTTAACTATTTGCATGGAATTTCAGCTAATTGGGGTAGCCACTTAATTGGGCCAAAGTGCACTGGTCCTGATGTGTCTCAATTAACCGGAATCTACTGCACTTGTGGGTTCAGGGAATTAATTTCCTGTTTCACAATTAATCAGTGAACAGCTGAACATTTCCTATCCCAGAGAACGAAACACCCAGAAACATCACCAGTTGCAACTAACCTAAAGAATGAACCCCATCCTTCCCTGATCTCATGAATCCTGGCTGGTTGAGAACTCTCAATTTCAATATTCTGGGGGTGGGAGTGAGGGGAAACGGTCATAATTGCGTCATCATCACCCAGGGACTGAACTACTCCTGTTACCTGAGTAGCTCCGCAAACACCCCATCACTATCTACAAGGGATCAGGGACTGAGTTCCCCACCATCACTTCCCAAGGATGGATCCAAAGTTGTCACCCACTACAATAGCTTCTATTCTTCAGATTCAGCATAACACTAGGCATCAAGGTCCATACCCATTGCCCCTCCCCAAGTGCTTCCCATCACAGGATATCAAAACCTGAATCCACAAGCTGGGAGAGGTAGCAGGATTTGCCGGAGAAAGCTATATTATCCCTTGGAAATGCTCCGCCATACAATAACATCATAGATGAGGTGATCATGAACGTAGCTCCACTTTACTGCTTATTCTCTATTACCCTTAACTCACCATCCAATAAATTATCCCATCTTTAAAACAAATCAACAATCCAGCCCCACAGAGCTCACTCTGAGGCACAGAATTTCAAGAATTTGCAAATATATGAAAGAAAGAAAACCCTCCTGTCTTTTAAGTAGAGAGCCTCTGATTCTGAAACTATGCCCCAAATGTGGATTCTCTAAAAGGAGAAACCTCCTCTCAGCATAAACCCTAGCAGACCCCCATGGAAACTTTTCTATTTCAAGATCATTCCTTATTCTTCTAAACTGCATTGAACATCAGTCCAGCCTGTTGAAATGCTCCTCATAAATTAGCCCTTCATCCCAGAGAAAAAAAACCTGGTAAACCTACTCCGAAATGCTTCCAATGCATGAATATTCATCATTAAATAAGTAGGTCAAAGCTGCTCACAGTACCCCAGGTAGTTTTAGCAAGAATACCTGACATTCCTACTGTATTCTTTTTGGAATAAAGACTCATATTCCAATTATTTCCAAATTAACAGCACCCAGACTCCAAAGTTGCTCCTTATAGCAGTAGTTTTCAGTCGGGTCCATCAGGTCAGAGAAAGTATCACCAACTCCATACCTATATTGTGCCAGGTTCCTTCTCCTCTCCACCACCCCTAGGGAGAGGGTCAGGTCCTCACCCCCTCTACGCCAGGGTCCCTCTCCTCCGCATCCTAAAGTGTCAAGGTCCTTCTCTTCCAATCCCAAGGTGTCAGAGGCCTTCCCCTCCATCCCCACATACCAAAGTGTCAAGATACCCCCCAACCCCAGGGTCTCCCGTTTCCCCCCAGCCCGGGGCAGGGCTTTCCCTCTCTTCCATCATTCTGGTGTGCCAGGATCTCCCCCAACCCCACCCTGGTGTGCCAGCGTCTCCCTTATACACTACCCCACCGGTGTGCCAGGGTCCATCTCCTTCATCTTCCCGATGAAGGTGTGCCAACCTCCGGCTCCTCCCAATCACCGAGCCCGGGGATTGGGTGACAGGCGGCCCGGGTAGTAGGCCAGCACAGAGAGTTGGTCCCGGGGACTAGAGAGCCAGAAGTCAGGCCCGAACCCCGAGACCACGGCTGTCTTGACCCTCCCGGCCCGGCCTCTCACCCTCGGCGATGACTCGCTTGATCCGCAGCCTGACGTCGCCCAGCTCCACTGTCTGCCCCACGAAGTCGTTTTGATCGCGACTGGCGGCCGAGCTCGGGGCCCCGGACAGAAAGTCGAAAGCCGACTGGAAGATGGACATGGCAGCAGGGCCTGCACTCCCGGCTCCAGCTGGGCCCAGTGCCGCTCACTAACATCGCCCGGGACCGAGCCGCAGGCGGAGGGAGGGAATAGAGCCGCTTCCGCAACGGCGTCACCGGAGGAGGAGCCTGAGAGCAGGGAGGGGAGGGAGGAGGGACGTTGAGGGAAGGTTGAGAGAGGTGAGAAGCAGGTGAAGAAAGGGAAAGAGGGTGGAAGAAGATGGAAAGGTGAGAAGAAGAGAATGGATTGGGGAGAGAAGAGTGGGGCAGTGATGATGTGACAAGGGGGGGAAGATATGACCGTACTGTGGGGGTAGATTTTGGAGGGCATGGAATGGAGAAGATAGGGAAAGGAGTGGGAAATTGGGAGGGAAGTTGGATTGGGAGGTGTGTACAGAGAGTTAGGGGCAGAAGAGATACAAGAGAAGAGAAGTGTTGGGCTGGGATTAGAAAGTGGGAAGGAGGGAGAGAAGGGGAGAAGACATAGGCTGAAACTAGGACATGATGGAAATGGGCTGGAGGGGTAGGAAGTGTAAGAAGAGGTTACCCAAATGGAATATAACGTGTTGCTCCTTCGACCTGAGTGTGGCCTCTTCATTTCAGTAAAGGAGACCATGGACTGACATATTAGAATGGGAATGGGAAGTAGAATTGAAATGGATGGGCACCAGGAGATCCTGCTTTTTGTGGCAGGTGGAGCACAGATTGGGTCTCACTGATATACAGGAGGCCACACCAGGAGCACCAGATACAGTAGATGACCCCAATAGACTCACAGGTGAAGTGTCACCTGGAAGGATGTTTGGGGCACTCTGTGGTAGTGATGGAGAAGATGTAGGGACAGGTGTGGCACTTGTTCTGCTCACAAGGATAAGTACCAGGAGGGAGATCAGTGGAGAGGGACGAGTGGACAAGGGAGTCACATAGGGAGCGATCCCTGTGGAAAGATGAAAGTAGGGGAGGGAAAGATGTGCTTGGTGGTGGGATCCCATTGGAGATGGCAGAGTTACTGCACACCTCAGGGATGTGTGCTTAGCCCACTGCTCTACACCCATGACTGGGTGGCTAGGCACAGCTCAAATGCCATCTATAATTTTGCAGATATTACAACCAGTGATGTTGTTGGGATGGAACTGGACTCTCTGACGGTGGTGTCAGAAAAGAGGATGCTGTCCAAGTTGCATGCCGTCTTGGACAATGTCTCCCATCCACTACATAATGTACTGGGTGGGCACAGGAGTGCATTCAGCCAGAGACTCATTCCACTGAGATGCAACACAGAGCATCATAGGAAGTCATTCCTGCCTGTGGCTATCAAACTTTACAACTCCTCCCTTGGAGGGTCAGACAACCTGAGCCAATAGGCTGGTCCTGGACTTATTTCCTGGCACAATTTACATATTACTATTTAACTATTTATGGTTTTATTACTATTTATTACTTATGGTGCAACTGTAACGAAAACCAATTTCCCCCAGGATCAGTAAAGTATGACTACGACTAATACTATTGTTGGCAGAATCTCAGGTGGTGCCGAAGGTGTGTATGGGATTGAGATATACCAGTTAGTTGAATGGTGTCATAGCAACAACCTTGCATTGAATGTCAATAAGACCAAAGATCTGATTGTGGACTTCAGAAAGCGTAAAACGAGGGAGTACACACCAGTCCTCATAGAAAGATAAGAAATGGAGAGCATGAGCAGTTTCAAGTTCCTGGGTGTTAATATCTCTGAGGACCTAACCTGGTCCCAACATATTGTTGCAGCTATAAAGGAAGCAAGACAGCGACTATACTTCATTAGGTGTTTGCACACACAAGGACTCAAATACTTGCACTAATGGCACTTTGTGCATTACTATGATACTCTGGTGCTGCTGCAACTTAATTTCTGCTACTTATCTATTTAATACTGTTTTTCTATTACTGTCTTGTCTTTATCTACCGCTTTATTTAGTGCCTGAGAGGAAGCCAAACAGAGTTTCATTTGTACCTATGTATAATGACAATAAAGATCATTCAATTCAGTTGAGGAGATTTGGTATCTTACCTAAAACACTTGAAAATTTGTACAAATGTATGGTGGACAGCATTCTGACTGGCCACATTACCGTCTTGCATGGGGTGCCCACTCCACAGATGAAAGTAAACTGCAGAGAGTAGTTAAATTTGTCAGCTACTAGTCTCGTAGTATCCAAGACACCTTCAAGGAGTGGTGCCTCAAAAACGTGGCATCCATCATTAAGGACCCCCATCACCCAAGATATACCCATCTTCTCATTGTTACCTTCAGGAAGAAGGTGCAGAAGCCTGAAGACACACACTCAGTGATTCAGAAACAGCTTCTTCCCCTCTGCCATTTGATTTCTGAATGGACATTGAGCCCATGAACATGACATCACTACTTTTTATTTTTGTTTTGCACTACTTAATTAATTTAACTGTAATACACTGGTTTAAGACCATGCTTTATTTTATGAATACAGTTATACTGTTGCGTAAACAATTGAGTATTTCATTTTTGCTGTTTAAAATTAAAATTCAGTTGATTGATAAGTTAGCCAATAAGATTTGCCTTGGGAACGTTCTAGAGAGAGTGCAGGATAAAGAACAGGGTTCCATTTTCTAGAGAAAGCACAGGATCGAAGAAGGAGAAAGAAGGAAAATGGAAACAGACAATGAACATTGCAGAAGAACGAGGTGAAATGCTCACAGAACTTGTGGAAGGACAGATACTGCTGTTGGAAAATCCTTATGCAGACAATAGTCTCACAGAGAATGTGCAAATACTTATAATTAGTTAGTTAAGCACATGACCTTGGAGGAAGTTCGACGCCTTGTACTTTGATGTTTCATGGATTTTTATATATGTTTCACTTGGGTTGGGTTTTCAGGCAGAATTCTTCAGTAGCATCAGTAAACAAAGTGAAGCAAACCAATTGATTACACAACAATGAACTCCAACAATTACTTGCATGTTATTTATTTTATATTATGTAGTATTATTGTGTTATAATTTAAAATAGTTTCTCAATACAATTTCAATTTAAGTTTATACTGGTGTGAGTTGAATTATTGTTTCCCGGTGAACAGTAACTTTGCATGGGTGTGTCAGTATTCATACATGTAACAATCCTATTTTCCCTTAACGGGACATTCAAACTTCTATGGTTGTGCTTATCCAAATCATGTTTACCCTAGATATGCTTATATATTGGAAATGGCCTTCTCATTGTTATTCCCATGCATTGTTGCTGTTAGCTTTTATTCACAGTAATAGCTAACTCAGTATGAGCCTATGGTGAGAGGGTTACATTTTGGGGGGGCATCATCCACGATAGGATGCCGTATGAATGCTGTACTGCTGCTGTATAAACATTAAATAGCTTGTTTATTTGTGTTCAAGCTAGTATTACACCAGTGTTCAATTTCTTCGCAGTTTAGTGTGCATCATAATTAAAGTATTGTGATATGGATGCCGCAGAGATTTGGGTTTGGTGTGATAAAAAGAGATTATCCACTTGAGTGTGTATTGAGCAATGTTTCTGTTGATGTTAATAATGACAGTTTAGTTAAAGTTTTGAATCTTGTCCAAGCTCTAAGAAAAGTTACATTGATGGATTGCCACTTGAATGAAACAGTTGGCAAATATTTTGTGCTGGTCCAGACCTCTAGTGATGTGACTGAACTCACTCTGCCTGGTGTGATAGAAATACCTGGAGAGGCAGGGCCATAGCCAGTACATGTGCTTAGAGTTGCACAGAATATAACTCCAGATGCTGTTGAGGGTGAAGGTTTTCAGTTTAAGTTGCTCTCTTTTCAGAGGAATGATGGGAAAATGCTCACTGATATTCAAATTCAACCAGGACCTTCAGCTGTTGATCTAAATTCTGAGCTGGTTTCTGCCATCACATCACTGGTCAATAAATGCCATAGAGTACCTGCTGAGATCCCGGGTTATCGTAAACTAAGAATGTTCTTTGGAGTTAAGCCTACACCAAATGGGGAAGAAGAGTATGAGGCTTGGGCTGAGCAGACATCTCATTTACCAGATGAATGGCAGTGCCCAGACAACATAAAAAAATACAGAGATGTGTAGAGTGTATAACGGTTCGTGCACTAATATAGTGAAGTTCCTAAAGGCTGAAAATCCTTTAGCCACGTCATCTACCTATCTGCAGACTCAGGGGGAAATGCTTTTGACACTACTGCAAGTTCAGCTGATTTCATAGTGAAATTCAAGCAGACAATCCAAGGAAGGAGAGAAGCACTCTGCTGATGTTTGCAGGTTGGAGAAACTGCTGCATTGTTTGTGCTACAAACAGGGTGTTCAACCCTCTGAGATAAATCACTGGAGAGTGGAGCAAGTTGTGAAGGGCACACTGTCACAAGATATGGTTGCTCTCTGTATTCAAATGACTCATAAAATGCATGATACACTACCTTTTACTGAGCTAATCACAGAAGTTAGAGAGGAGGAAAATATGATTGAGGAGCAAAATATTGTCAAAAGCCAAGAAATGTCTTCAGTTGCACCCTTTGTTGCTAAAGTGACCCCTGATGCCACAGGAGTAGGGCTTTTGAGAAATGAAGTGTAAAACATTAAAGCTGAGGCAACTCAGTTAAACTTGACACGTCCGCTGGAAAACCTGACCACCAGTGAAAAACACAAAGCAGCGGAATGCCGCTGCCAAGAGTTTCTCGTCTAAGGATACACCTGGTATTTTCTGTTACAAATGTGGAGAGCATGGATGTTTCAAGTGTGATTATGAGGGACAGGAAAGCCATTGAAAAGTGAACCAGTGGTTAATCAAACAAAAAGAAGATGGGAAACTACAGAGGGACCAGTAATGGAATGGCCTGATGTCCCAAAGTAAACACGTTCCAATCAGTGTATCAACAGAAAAACTGAAGTGCAAAGAACTATTCCTGGAGACTTGGTGGGGCCAAGCTCCGATGTATCCATATGGATTGAAGGCTTTAAAGCCAGAGGCATACTTGACGCAAGTTCTCAAGTTACTCTACCCATCCTTTTACAACAGGTATTTGATGCATTTAGCATTGACCCCTATCAGTGTTCTTGAGATTTGGGGGCTTAGTGGTGATGATTACCCTTTTGATGGTTTTTTGTCATTGAAACTGGAGTTTTCAGAAGCAGATGTTGGAGTACTTGACTCTATTGATACACCAGTGTTGGTCGGCTTGGATCCGGTTGTAAGAGGTAAAGCTTCCATCCTAGTGGGAACAAACGCTTTCATTGTGAGAAGGCTCATGGGAGCATGTAAAGGGAGAAAGGGAGTGAACTTTCTGAGAACCTTATCTATTCACCCTGTATTCAGAGACACTTTTAAGAATGTGCAAGTTTCTCCTATGATGAGCATAAAAGAGGAACTGTGTGGTATACTCACTCCAAACCAGTCACTTTACGTATAGGCGGAGGAGTTAGAGTGGCTGGCACCCCAGCCATCCTTGTGGATACTCCTGATGATCAGGAATGAGAATCACACTTACCTACAGGAGTGCTTGTGAGATCTGAACTGCAGAAATCTTCAGCTGTCTAGTCCAACAGGATAACAGTGATTGTCTGGAACACTGCAGGAAGGGATGTCACCCTTAGACGTGGTATGAAGATGTGGCAGTAAGCCGTTAATTAGACAATCAAGATTTGAATAAGCTCAGACTCAGCAGAAAGCAGCTGATTGGGCAGTCGAGGTCAGGTGACCAAACATTTTGAAAAGCTCAAACAGATAAATAGAAGGATAGCTCAAGCGAAGCGGCCAGTGGAAAGTGACATGTGAGTGAGTGGGCCAGTGAAGGAGTGGAGCTTTGAGGCTTTGACTCGAGAGGCTTCAACGAGAAGAGGCAGAGGACAAGCTAGCTCGCAGTTAGTTTTTACAATGTCTTCTGAGACGGTGATGTGCCTCTCATGTGAGATGTGGCAGTCTTGGGGGATCTCCCCTCTCCCGCAGTCACATCTGCCAGAAGTGCATACGGCTGGGCGATCTGGAAGACCATGTAAGGAATCTGGAGCAGCAGCTGGATGACCTACGACTCATAAGGGAGAATGAGGCAGTGATAGATGAGAGCTACAGGGAGGTAGTCACACCTATGCTGTCGGAAACAGGTCGTTGGGTGACAGTCAGAGGGGGGAAAGCGAAGGTGAGCAGACAAGTAGTGCAGAGCACCCCTGTAGCCATTCCCCTGAATAATAAGTTTACCGTCCTGGATACTGTTGGCGGGGACGACCGACCAGGTGTGAGCCACAGTGGCAGGGCCTCCGGCACTGAGTCTGACCCTGTGGTGCAGAAGGGTGGGATGGAGAAGAGGAGAGCTGTTGTCATTGGAGACTCTATAGTCAGGGGAGCAGACAGGAAATTTTGTGGATGTGAGAAGGACACCCGCGTGGTTTGTTGCCTCCTGGGTGCCAGGGTCTGGGATGTCTCTGACCGGGTGCACGACATCCTGGTACGAGAGGGAAAGCAACCAGAAGTCGTGATACATGTTGGGACCAATGACATAGCCAGGAAGAGGGGTGAGGTCCTGAAGTGTGAGTTTTGGGAATTAGGCAGAAGGCTGAAGAACAGGACCTCAAAGGTAACGTTCTCAGGATTGCTGCCAGTGCTACGTGACAGAGATGGTAAGAATTGGAGGAGATGGCAGTTGAATGTATGGCTGAGGAGTTGGTGCAGGGAGCAGGGTTTTAGATTTTTAGATCATTGGGATCTCTTCTGGGGAAGGTGGGATCTGTACAGATTGGATGGGTTGCACCTGAACTCGACGGGGAGCAATATCCTTGCAGGTAGGTTTGCTAGCATGGTTCAGGAGGGTTTAAACTAATTTGCGAGGAGGATGGGACCCAGAGCGATAGAGCAGTGAAAGAAGTGCATGGAGTAAAGCCAGATCTAACATACAGAGAGGCTTTGAGGAAAGAGAAGCAGAATAAATGGTGTAAAGACAGTAAGGTAGAAGGGCTGAAATGTGTGTACCTCAATGCAAGAAGCATCAGGAACAAAGGTGATGAACTGAGAGCTTGGATACATACATGGAATTATGATGTAGTGGCCATTACAGAGACTTGGCTGGCACCAGGGCAGGAATGGATTCTCAATATTCCTGGATTTCAGTGCTTTAAAAGGGATAGAGAGGGCGGAAAAAGGGGAGGAGGGGTGGCATTACTGGTCAGGGATACTATTACAGCTACAGAAAGGGTGGGTAATGTAGCAGGATCCTCTTTTGAGTCAATATGGGTGGAAGTCAGGAACAGTAAGGGAGCAGTTACTCTATTGGGGGTATTCTATAGGCCCCCTGGTAGCAGCAGAGATACAGAGGAGCAGATTGGGAGGCAGATTTTGGAAAGGTGCAAAAATAACAGGGTTGTTATTGATTGGCACCTGATTAGTTCCAAGGGTTTAGATGGGGCAGTATTTGTTAAGTGTGTCCAGGATGGATTCTTGTCACAGTATGTGGACAGGCCGACCAGGGGGAATGCCATACTAGATAATGAACCGGGTCAGGTCACAGATCTCTCAGTGGGTGAGCATCTGGGGGACAGTGACCACCGCTCCCCGACCTTTATAATTATCATGGAAAAGGATAGAATCAAAGAGGACAGGAAAATTTTTAATTGGGGAAAGGCAAATTATGAGGCTGTAAGGCTAGAACTTGCGGATGTGAATTGGGATGATGTTTTTGCAGGGAAATGTACTATGGACATGTGGTCGATGTTTAGAGATCTCTTGCGGGATGTAAGGGATAAATTTGTCCCGGTGAGGAAGATAAAGAATGGTAGGGTGAAGGAACTATGGGTGACAAGTGAGGTGGAAAATCTAGTCAGGAGGAAGAAGGCAGCATACATGAGGTTTAGGAAGCAAGGATCAGATGGGTCTATTGAGGAATATAGGGAAGCAAGAAAGGAGGTTAAGAAGGGGCTGAGAAGAGCAAGAAGGGGGCATGAGAAGGCCTTGGCAAGTAGGGTAAAGGAAAACCCCAAGGCATTCTTCAATTATATGAAGAAAAAAGGATGACAGGAGTGAAGGTAGAACTGATTAGAGATAAAGGTGGGAAGATGTGCCTGGAGGCTGTGGACGTGAGCAAGGTCCTCAATGAATACTTCTCTTCGGTATTCACCAATGAGAGGGAACTTGATGATGGTGAGGACAATATGAGTGTGGTTGATATTCTGGAGCATGCTGATATTAAGGGAGAGGAGGTGTTGGAGTTGATAAAATACATTCGGACAGATAAGTCCCCAGGGCCTGACGGAATATTCCCCAGGCTGCTCCACGAGGGGAGAGAAGAGATTGCTGAGCCTCTGGCTAGGATCTTTATGTCCTCGTTGTCCACGGGAATGGTACCGGAGGATTGGAGGGAGGTGAATGTTGTTCCCTTGTTCAAAAAAGGTAGTAGGGATAGTCCGGGTAATTATAGACCAGTGAGCCTTACGTCTGTGGTGGGAAAGCTGTTGGAAAAGATTCTTAGAGATAGGATCTATAGGCATTTAGAGAATCATGGTCTGATCAGGGACAGTCAGCATGGCTTTGTGAAGGGCAGATCATGTCTAACAAGCCTGTTAGAGTTCTTTGAGGAGGTGACCAGGCATATAGATGAGGGTAGTGCAGTGGATGTGATCTATATGGATTTTAGTAAGGCATTTGACAAGGTTCCACATGGTAGGCTTATTCAGAAAGTTAGAAGGCATGCGATCCAGGGAAGTTTGGCCAGGTGGATTCAGAATTGGCTTGCCTGCAGAAGGCAGAGGGTGGTGGTGGAGGGAGTACATTCAGATTGGAGGATTGTGACTAGTGGTGTCCCACAATTATCTGTTCTGGGACCTCTACTTTTCGTGATTTTTATTAACGACCTGGAGGCAGGGGTAGAAGGGTGGGTTGGCAAGTTTGCAGACGACACAAAGGTTGGTGGTGTTGTAAGTAGTGTAGAGGATTGTCAAAGATTGCAGAGAGACATTGATAGGATGCAGAAGTGGCAGATGGAGTTCAACCCGGAGAAGTGTGAGGTGGTACACTTTGGAAGGACAAACTCCAAGGCAGAGTACAAAGTAAGTGGCAGGATACTTGGTAGTGTGGAGGAACAGAGGGATCTCGGGATACATGTCCACAGATCCCTGAAAGTTGCCTCACAGGTGGATAGGGTAGTTAAGAAAGCTTATGGGGTGTTAGTTTTCATAAGTCGAGGGATAGAGTTTAAGAGTCGCGATGTAATGATGCAGCTCTACAAAACTCTGGTTAGGCCACACTTGGAGTATTGTGTCCAGTTCTGGTCACCTCACTATAGGAAGGATGTGGTAGCATTGGAAAGGGTACAGAGGAGATTTACCAGGATGCTGCCTGGTTTAGAAAGTATGCATTATGATCAGAGATTAAGGGAGCTAGGGTTTTACTCTTTGGAGAGAAGGAGGATGAGAGGAGACATGATAGAGGTGTACAAGATAATAAGAGGAATAGATAGAGTGGATAGCCAGCGCCTCTGCCCCAGGACACCACTGCTCAATACAAGAGGACATGGCTTTAAGGTAAGGGGTGGGAAGTTCAAGGGGGATATTAGTGGAAGGTTTTTCACTCAGAGAGTGGTTGGCGCGTGGAATGCACTGCCTGAGTCAGTGGTGGAGGCAGATACACTAGTGAAGTTTAAGTGACTACTAGACAGGTATATGGAGGAATCTAAGGTGGGGGCTTATATGGGAGGCAGGGTTTGAAGGTCAGCACAACATTGTGGGCCGAAGGGCCTGTACTGTGCTGTACTATTCTAAAAAAAAAAGATTGCACATCCTTTTCCTGTGGCAGTAGTTTCTAGTTTGCCAGTGGAGAAAAAGAAAGAGAAACAATCTTCTGTATTGGAAAAGTTGATTTTGAAATCATTCAACTTTGATGACTCACCAGTACCAGAAGAAGCAACACAGAGCATCATAGGAAGTCATTCCTGCCTGTGGCCATCAAACTTTACAACTCCTCCCTTGGAGAGTCAGACACCCTGAGCCAATAGGCTGGTCCTGGACTTATTTCCTGGCATAATTTACATATTACCGTTTAATTATTTATGGTTTTATCATTATTTAATTATTTATAGTGCAACTGTAATGAAAACCAATTTCCCCCGGGATCAATAAAGTATGACTATGACTATGAATGGTAAAAGAGACTAACAGATAAAATGTTGGAACGCAAAGACGTCTTTTTACAGATAAGTTTGATGCTGGTTGCTCCAAGAGTACTCACCACACTATCTGAGGAAGGTCTCGCCGATTAGCACCAGCAGAGGTTGAAGATGTTAGGCAGCACCTGCTGAACATAAGGAAGCTGAAATTAACACTGAGTCGAGGAGTCCCTATGTGTCGCCTATAGCTGTGAGGAAAAAGAATGAGAAAATATATAAGTGTTTTGATTATAGAACACTGAACAGACATACAATCTCCAACCAATATACAGTTCCATGGAACTGTTTAGCTCTGGCCTGCTTAAGTGGAAATAAATGGTTCAGTGTGTTGGATCAAAGAAGTGGGTGTTTCTGAATACCAGTGTGAATCTGATAAAGACAGCCTTTATATGTTCTCCTGGTTTTTTTTCAGTTTCAAAGGATGCCTCAGGGCATAATCAGAAGCTACTTTCCAATGTGTCATGGAGATATGAACCTGCTTGGAGTACTTGTGTACTTCGATGATCTCATAGCATTTGGGTCAACACTAGAGGAGCATGAGACAAGACTACTGAAGGTGTTAGACTGCCTGAAGGCGGAAGGTTTAGAACTGTCACTGGACAAGTGCCAGTTCTGTAAGACATCAGTTAACTATGTAGGATGCATAGTCTCTCTGAATGGAGTAGCTACTATTTCTTTCTAAGATACAGGCTGTAATCACATGGCCAAGGCCCAGAACTGTGACTGCTCTGCACTCGTTCTTTGGATTCTGTGGGAACTACCAGTGATTTGTGAAGAACTACTCCAGAGTGAGCCACCTTTTGAATCAGCTCCTGTGTAGTTATCTCCCCGCAGCAAAGAAAGGGAGAAGAAGCCAAGGCTTATCTTAACCCTTCAGAACCTTTCAGGGAAAAATGGGATGCAAAGTGTGAAGAGGCATTTGAGACGTTTAGAGTTCCTGGCTTTGGGAACCTTTGGAAATGCCCAGTTGCTGTATGTATCACACCCAGACATTAGTCAGGCAGATTTATGCCGAGACCCTTCGTCAGGACTAACTGAAGGAAGAGTGAGTAAGAGATTTGAAAGTTGGAGGGGGAGGGGGAGATCTCAGTTGATTTTGCCTGAGGAGTACAGGAAGGTTGTACTGAGGTCACCTCATGATGATTCAGGTCATTTGGGATTTGACAAGACTTACGGATTAGTCAGAGATTGTTTCTATTGGCAACAAATGAAGCCTGAAGTTGAAGAGTTCTAATAAGAAATTTAGGACAACAAGGGAGACATAAGTTGGCCGACTGCTGGGTTTCTACACTCGAAGTAGAGGACAGTCAGATGCCACATTTGCCAGCTTTTCAGTTGAAACTAGAAGATGGAAATGGTCCTGTAAAAGTTCTGCATCAGAACCATCTTTTACCTCTAGGGCATATTGACACAGAGTCTGACATAGAATCTACACCTAGTAAAAGAACTCTGCAATGGAGAAGAAGAAAAGAAAAGCTGAAGATAAATCAGACAATAATATGGTTTCAGTGGAAAGACCCGATGAATCTATTGAATACTGTGCAGACTCAGAAGATGAGGAAGTTGAAATTACCTTATACAAACATTCTAACAAGAGTTGATGAAGAGATGCCAGAACTTTTCAGTCTGGACCTAGATATAGTAGGGAATACAACCTCTGGACAACCAGAAGAGATATTGGAGAGTGAAAGGGAAATCGACTCGAATATCGTTAAAGATGAAGCCGAATCTCGTCAGAAGGCAGAAGGAACTGAGTTGCAGGAAGGTACAATTGATAGACTGGATGAGATATCTCAAAGTAAACATAAAAAAATCACGAGAAAAGATCCAAACTGATGAAATAGTGACTGGGAATCAACTATTAAAGGAAAATGAAACTGAAGAAGCTGAAACTGAGATAAAAAGATCTCAGAGATTCAGGAAACCTCCAGATAGGATGGCATATGATGCATCTGGAAATCAGAGTGTTGTGTCAGTCCCAATGGTGAGATATGTTATTTCCATTTATAAGTGGATTGGAGGTCCTGTGATCACTTAATTTATTTGAATGCTGTAAACCATATGCCTGAATACCATCAGAACAAAAGTGTGGACATAACTTATTATGACGGAGCAGAAGTGTTGTGTTGTTAATGGTGAGTTTGATAAGTGTCAATTGTTAACAAAGTCATGAGGACATGCCTGTTTTTGGTGGAGAGAGGGAGAATGTAATACCCTGGTTTAAGACCCATGTTTTATTTTATTAATACAGTTATGCTGTTGGGTATTTTCTGCAGATTTTCTCAAAATACATTGTGTTCCTTTAATTACATTATACAATTGAGAACTTCATTTTTGCTACCAAAAAATAAAAATTCAGTTGATTGATAAGTTAGGCTTTTTGAATTAGCCAATGATTTGTCTTGGGAACATGCTAGAGAGAGCGCGGGAAAAAGAATGAGGAACCACTTTCTAGGGAGAGTGCGGGACCAAAGAAGGAGGAAGAAGGAAAATGGAAACAGACAACGAATATAGTGGAAACTTGGTGAAACTCATTTGGAACGACAGATACTGCTATCAGAAAATCCTCATACAGACAATAGTCTCATGGAGAATGTGCAGATAACTTTAAGTTAGTTAGTTCACACATAAACTTGGAGAGAGTTCGACACCTTGTTATGTGGATTTTTATTTATGTTTCAGTTGGGCTGGGTATTCATGCAGAATTCTTTGGTACCATGAGTAAATGAAGTGAAGCAAACCGGATTGATTACGCAACAATGAGCTCCAACGGTTACAGGGAAAAGGCAGGGGAATGGGGTTGAGAGAGATAATAAATCAGCCATGATAGAATAGCACAGCAGACTCTATAGGCTTGATGGCCTGATTTTGCTCCTATGTCCTCTGGTCTATGATCTGCTCTATCGTTCTACAGGCAAGAGATCATTTTGCATCCTTCCTCCTTCAATCTGTCTACTGTGATCAGGAGAAAGCTTGCTTGGTGATGGAAAAGACATAGAATGCTGGTATTTGATTATTTCTTTTTGGGGAGCGGGTTATTACTGGATGGACTTCAGGTTGCTGTAGAACTCAAACTGGTGAACAGTAAATTTGCATGGGTCTGTCAGTATTCTTACAAGTAACAGTCCTACTTTCCCTGAGAGGGACATTCAAACTTTTATGTTTGTATTTACCCAAATCATATTTACCCTAGACGTGTTTATTTATTGGAAATGACCTTCTTATTGTTATTCCCATGCATTGTTGAGTTATGTCACTGTTAGCTTATATTTACAGTAATAGCTAACTCAGTATAAGCCTAAGGTGAGAGGGTTACTGAATCATTTAATACACACACAGTTGTCTGTGTGTGTGTGTATATATATATTTACTGTAATTTCTGTTCTTTCATATATGGAACTTAGAAATTTACAGCACATTACAGGCCCTTCAGCCCACAATGTTGTGCCAACCATGTAACTACTCTAGAGACTGCCTAGAATTTCCCTAGTGCATAGCCTTCTATTTTTCTAAGTTCTAGGAGAGAGCTCCAAGTGACGTACCCAAGAGAGAAAACAATCAGGAAAAAGAGGAAAATTGTGTAAGCTCTAACTTTTGGAGGATCTGTTAGCTTGAGCTTGATCAAGACCATGGTGAACAAACCAGTTACAATATCTTTAAAGCATTCTTGTATTACACAGGGTGGGGGGGGGGGGAGAGTGGGTGCTGCCAGCAAAAGGAATCAAAATAGGGCTTAAGAAACGTCAATCAATTGTAGAAAAGAGAAAGATGGAAGGATAATGTTCGCATCTTCTGGTTCATATCTGTTATATTCAGTTTGGAAGAACTTACAGAGCCGGTGAAGGAGTGACTGTTATACTATCATGTTTTGCATTATCCAGCTGCCGCAAAGTTAATAAATTTCAGAACACATGTTGGTGATATTACAAACGTTTGTAAATCTGATTCTGAGTTATGTGCTGGATACCGAGGCTGGCAGGGTAGTAGGAGGGCAGGACCCTTCAGCGTGCCAAGATTGAAACTTCCTCTACTCTTAAGTAACACATCCAACTTTTTTTTAACCCATTAAAATATCACTTACCTTATTCTCAACCAAATTAACCAGTTGTACATAACTTAACAGCAATTTGAAATCCAAACTTAAAGAAAAATTAAAATTTGTGTCTTAACAAAAGCTTATTCGCCACTGCTTTCAAATTTCTGAACCAATCATATCCCCACCGGAGTGTTGCTGGCAAGTTCTCAGACTCTTAATTCTACCTCCTTTATTAATCCCATTACTTAGCATTACTTTTTGAACCACTACAGAATGTGACATAATTTTGTTGTTCTGCACTCATTGAAGTATTTATTGCTGTATTTAATGTTACCATATGAACTACAGTAGTTACTCTGTGAGCTTCACATGGACGAGGTGGGTATAATAATCACATTGTAGTTACAGACAATGACCACAAGATGGGCTAACTGAGTCTAAAGTCTCTTAGAAATTGTCTTTGATTGAGGTAAGCAACTTGAGTTAATTTACTGCAAATACTATCCTGCCGAAGCGTCTCGGCCTGAAACGTTGACTGCACTTTTTTCCATAGATGCTGCGTGGCCTGCTGGGTTCCTCTAGCATTTTGTGTGTGTTGCTTGGATTTCCAGCATCTGCATACCGTCTCTTGTTTGTGATCTTATTGACTGGTGTGTTAGCTAGTGAATATGCTTTCTGTGGAGCTAATGATGGCATTCAGCAGTTGTGTCAAGTTCAACCAGTTGCTGTTCTGGTAGAATGCTAGTGCAGGATGTGCAGAAATGCCTTCATCAGTATGATATATTGGTAATAGCTCAATTGGGTTGTTATTGTCACATATACCAAGGAAACTGCCTGGTACGGGAACACCAGTGCCTTTGAGTGGAAAATCCTGAAAAAGGTGGTGGATTCAGCCCAGTACATCATGGGTAATACCCTCCCAAACATTGAGCACATCTGCATGAAACGTTGTCACAGAAAAGCGGTATCCATCACCAAAGATTCTCACCACCCAGGCCATGCTCTTTTCTCACTGCTGCCATCAGGTAGGAAGTACAGGTGCCACAGGACTCACGCCACCAGGTTCAAGAACAGTTACTACCCCTCAACCATCAGGCTCTTGAACAAAGGGGGTAACTACACTTATTTAAGGACTCTTTTATCTTGTTATTTCGTGTTTGTTTTTTTATTGCTATTTATTTATATCTGCATGTGCACAGTTTGATTACAGTTTCTGATGTTTACAGTTTACAAATCCTGTTTGCAGTTACTGTTCTATACATTTGCAAAGTATGCCCACAGAAAAAGAATCTCAGGATTGTATGTAGTGACATGTAAGTACTCTGATAATAAGTTTTACTTTCAACTTTGCAGTACAGTGAAAAACTTTGTGTTGCATGCCATCCAGACAGATAATATAATCACCTCAGCGCATTGAGGTTATACAACAGGAAACATTATAACTGAATGCAGAATAAAGTGTTACAGTTACAGTCAGACGAAAAGGTGAGGAGGTAGGTTGTGAAGTCAAGAAAGATTAAAGATTAGCTTTATTTGTCACATGTATATTGAAACATCAAAACATATGCAGTAGTTGTTTTTGTGCCAACAACCAGTACAGCCTGAGGGCAGCCTGCAAGTGTCACAATGCTTCTGGCACCCACATTGTATATGCACAACTCACTAACCCTAACTGTCTGTCTTTTGAATGTGGGAGGAAAATGGAGCACCCAGAGGAAGCCCATGTCGTCATGGGAAGAAAGTACAAACTCCTTAATGAGAAATCAAACTTAGATTAGTGATCGCTGGCAACGTAAAGCAATTACACTAACTGCTACGCCTGCCCCCCACCCCAAAGTCCATCTTATCATCCACAGGAACGATCCAATAGACATTTAACAGCGGGATAGAGACTGTCTTTGAGTCAAGAGATGGGTGTTTTCAGGCTTTTCTGCCCGATTGAAGAAGGAAGGAGAGAGAATATTCTGGATGTGTGGAATCCTTTAATATCTTGCTGTTTTCCTGAGGCGGTGGGAAGCGTTTACAGAGTCCACAGAGAGAAGGAAGGTTGATTTCCATAATGTGCTGAAGCGTGTCCGTGAGTCTCGGAATTTTCTTCTAGTCTTGGCCACAGCAGTTACCATGCCAGGCTGAGATGCAGCCAAATAAGAAACTTTCAATGGACCATCTATCAAACTTGGTGAGGAACGTGCCAAGTTGCTTTAGTCTCCTGAGGAAGTAGAAGTGCTGGAATGCTTTCTTCAACATGGTTGGACCAGGAAAGACTATTGGTGATTCCTTAATGCAAAGTGGATCACATCCTCTGAAATGGTCAACCAATGGGGATGCAATTCTGTTTCCCTCTCTACGGTTTTGGAGGAACAGAACACAGAAACAAGCCTTTCAGCCCAACTCATCCATACTGACCATCATGCCCTCTATCCATCCCCTCAGCCTTTTATGCTCCAGTGAGAACTATCCCAACCTATCCAATCTGCCCTTGCTACTAAAGCTCTTCATTCCAGGCTACGTCCTGATGAACATCTTCTGCATCCTCACTAATGCTATCGTCTCTCCTATGAATGTAGTAACCTACAACTCATGTTCTCAATATTATTTATTATTATTATTATTTAGTTTTTTTTCTGTACTTGTACAATTTGTTGTCTTTACACATTGGTTGTTGTCTAGTTTGTATGTGGTTTTTCATTAATTCTACTGTGTTTCTTTCTATTTACTGTGAATGCTCACAACAAAAACAAGTCTCAGAGTTGTACTTGGTGACATATATTCTGATAAATTTGCTTTAAACTTGAACTAACCAGAACTATATGCAATATTTCAAATGCAGTCTAATCAATAGCTTGTACAGCAGCAACATAAGGCATAAACATTTGATAAGGTACCCCATACAAGGCTTATTGAGAAAGTAAGGAGGCATGGGATCCAAGGGGGCATTGCTTTGTGGATCCAGAACTGGCTTGCCCACAGAAGGCAAAGAGTGGTTGTAGACAGGTCATATCCTGCATGGAGATCTGTGACCAGTGATGTGTCTCAGGGATCTGTTCTGGGACCCTTACTCTTCGTGATTTTTATAAATGACCTGGATGAGGAAGTGGAGGGATGGGTTAGTAAGTTTGCTGATGACACAAAGGTTGGGGGTGTTGTGGATAGTGTGAGGGCTGTCAGAGGTTACAGCAGGACATCGATAGGATGCAAAACTAGGCTGAGAATTGGCAGATGGTGTTCAACCCAGATAAGTGTGAAGTGGTTCATTTTGGTAGGTCAAATATGATGGCAGAATATAGTATTAATGGTAAGACTCCTGGCAGTGTGGAGGATCAGAGGGATCTTGGGGTCCGAGTCCATAGGACGCTCCAAGCAGCTGTGCAGGTTGACTCTGTGATTAAGAAGGCATACAGTGTATTGGCCTTCATCAATCATGGAACTGAATTTAGGAGCCGAGAGGTAATGTTGCAGCTATATAGGACCCTGGTCAGACCCCACTTGGAGTACTGTGCTCAGTTCTGGTCACCTCACTACAGGAAGGATGTGGAAACCATAGAAAGGGTGCAGAGGAGATTTACAAGGATGTTGACTGGATTGGGGAGCATTCCTTATGAAAGCAGGTTGAGTGAACTAGGCCTTTTCTCCTTGGAGCGACAGAGGATGAGAGGTGACCTGATAGAGGTGTATAAGATGATGAGAGGCATTGATCCTGTGGATAGTCAGAGGCTTTTTCCCAGAACTGAAATGGCTGCCACAAGAGGGCACAAGTTTAAGGTGCTTGGGAGTCGGTACAGAGGAGATGTAAGGGGTAAGTTTTTTTACGCAGAGTGGTGAGTGTGTGGAATGGGCTGCCGGCAATGGTGGTGAAGGCAGATATGATAGGGTCTGTTAAGAGACTTTTGGATAGGTACATGGAGCTCAGAAAAATAGAGGGCTATGGGTAAGCCTGGTAACATGTTCGGCACAACTTTGTGGGCTGAAAGGCACCCTCTCTGACGGTGGTGTCTGAAAAGAGGATGCTGTCCAAGTTGCATGCCATCTTGGACAATGTCTCCCATCCATTACATAATGTACTGGTTAGGCACAGGAGTACATTCAGTCAGAGACTCATTCCACCGAGATGCAACACTGAGCATCATAGGAAGTCATTCCTGCCTGTGGCCATCAAACTTTACAACTCCTCCCTTGGAGGATCAGACACCCTGAGCCAATAGGCTGGTCCTGGACGTATTTCCATCTTGCATAATTTACATATTATTATGGTTTTATATTGCTATGTTTATACTCTATTCTTGGTTGGTGCAACTGTAACGAAACCCAATTTCCCTTGGGATCAATAAAGTATGTCTATCTATCTATCTATCTATTGTGCTGTCGGTTTTCTATGTTTCTATAACATCCCAACTGTTATATCAATACCTTGGCCTACGAAGGCAAGCATACCAAATCATCTCCTCTACCTTATCATTCCATGTTGCCACTTACAACCACCTCCTACCAACATTACATGACAATGGCAAATCAGATTCTTTTTTATTTTATACCAGTTCAGGAATTGCAAGGATTAATGATTCCGAAGCCTCAGAAAGTTATCAGTATTATCAGAGTAGCTGAAAAAGCATAATGCAGATTTTATGATTGTTTACAAATTGTTGAGAGCTGAAATGTTTTGCAGACCGCAGTGCTTTATGAATTTTGTGAAAAACTTCAGATTTTAAACCATGTTAAGATGGAACCAATGTTTATTCAGATTTCAAGGAAATTCACATATACTTCCTTCAAGAATTTATTACAGTGGTGCTAGAAAGTTTGTGAACCTTGTAGGATTTTCTCCATTTCTGCATAAATTGACCTAAAATGTGATCAGATTTTTACATAAGTCCTAAAATTAGATCAAGAGAACCCAGTTAAATAAATAATACAAAAACATTATACATGTTCAGATATTTATTGAGAAAAATGATCCAATATTACATGTATTTGTTGGAAAAACTATGTGAACCTTTGCTTTCAGTAACTGGTGTGACCCCTTGTACAGCAATAACTTCTACTAAACATTTCCAGTAACTGTAGATCAGTCCTGCACATTGACTTTGAGGAATTTTAGGCCATTCCTCCTTACAAAACTCCATCAACTCTGGGATGTTGGTGGGCATCCTTGAATGAACAGCTTGCTTCAGGTCCTTCCACACCATCTCTATAGGAATAAGGTCAGGACTTTGACTCAGCCATTCCAAAACATGAATTTTCTAATTTTTAAACCATTCTGTTGTTGATTTACTCTTGGCTTTTGGATCATTGTCTTGTTGCATCTACCAACTTCTGTTAAGCTTCAGGTGATCAACTGCTACCCTGACATTCTCCTGTAAAACATCTTGATACAATTTTGAGTTCATTGTTCCCTCAACAATTGCAAGCTGTCCAGGCCCTGAGGCAGCAAAACAACCCCAAACCATGATGCACTTTCTACCATGCTTCACAGTTGGGTTTTGGTGTTGATGTGCAGTACCCTTTTTCCTCCAAACATAGCACTGTACATTCCTGCCAAAATGTTCAACTTTTGTCTCATCTGTCCACTGAACATTGTACCAGAAGCAATGTAAAACATCTAGGTGGTTTTTTGGCAAACTTGAGATGTGCAGCAATTTTTTTTGTTTGAAGAGCAGTGGTTTTTTCCATGAATGTTCCACAAACGTCATTCTTGTTCAGTGTTTTTCTTATAGTGAACACATGAACAAAGATTTTAGCAAGTTCCAGAGATTTCTGCAGGTCTTTTGCTGGTACCCTTGGGTTCTTTTTTCACCTCCTTCAGCATTGCACATTGTGCTCAGTGTGATCTTTGCAGGATGCCCACTCCTAAGAAGTGTAGCAACAGTACTGAGTTTCCTCTATTTATAGACAATTTCTCTTACTGTGGACTGATGAACATTCAGGTCTTTAGAAATGTTTTTGTCGACTTTTCCAGCTTCATGCATCTCTACAATTCTTCTTCTAAGGTCCTTTGAAAGTTGTTTTGGTCGAGGCATAGTGCACATAAACAGATCTTTCTTGAGAAAAGCAGACTCTGTTAGTAACTTGACCTTGTGTGTCTTTTTTTTTATATAGGGGAGGGCACCTCTACGACACACACCTCCAATCTCATCTCATTGATTGGAACATCTGACTCCAAATAGCATTTGTAGAAGGCATTACCCCAGAGGTTCACATATTTTATCCAACAAATACATGTAATATTGGATCATTTTTCTCAATGAATAAATTAACAAGTGTAATGTATTTTGAGTTATTTATTTAATTGGGTTCTCTCTTTATCTAGTTTTAGGACCTATGTGAAGATCTGATCACATTTTAGGTCATATTTATGCAGGAATAGAGAAAAATCTACAGGATTCACAAACTTTCTAACACCACTGTAAGCAATTTAGGTCAACACAGTGATAGCCCGACAAGAGTGATAGGGTGTGAGAGCACAGTAAGAGGTCATTCTGCCCATCTAATCTGTGCTAAACTGTTATTCAGCCTCATCCCATTGAGTCCTACCTGGACCAGAACCCTCCATACCGCTCCCATCCATGTACCTATCCAAATTTCTCTTAAGCATTGAAATTGAACCTGCATTTACCACTTACACTGGCACCACTAGTTCCATACTTGCATTACCTTCTGAATGAAGAAATTCCCTGACGTTCCCTTAAATATTTTACCTTTCACCATAAATCTATGACCTCTAGTTCTAGTCTCACCCAACATCAGTGGGAAAAGCCTACTTGCATTTGCCCTATCTATACCCCTCATAATTTTGTTTAACTCCATTCAATCTCCCCTCATTCTCCAGCAGCGAACAAAGTACTAAACTAATCAACCTTTCCCTATAACTCAGGTCCCAGGAAATTCCTTGTAAATTTTCTGTGTACTCTTTCAATCTTACTGATATCGTTCTTGTCGGTAGGTGACCAGAGCAGCACAGTACTCCAAATCAGGCCTCTCCAGTGTTGTATACAACTTCATCATAACATGCCAGTACTCAATACTATGATTTATAGAGGCCAGTGTGCCAAAAGCTCTCCTTGCCACCCTATCTAGCTGTCAGCCATGTTCCTGTACTCCTGTACTCAATATTGAGTACAGTATTCCTGTACTCAAAACTATGATTTATAAAGGCCAAAGTGCCAAAAGCTCTCTTTACAACCCTATGTACCTGTGACACAACTTCTAAGATTTATGGAATCGTATTTCCAGATCCCTCTTTTCTACCACATCCCTCAGTGCCCAGCCATTCACTGTGTAATTCCTACCCTGGTTTGTCCACCCTCAGTGCAACACCTTACACCTGTCTGCATTAAATTCCATCTGACACTTTTCAGCCCATCCCTGCCATTCAGCTGGTCCAGATCCCGCAGGAAACTTTGATAGCTTTCCTCACTGTTCACTACACCCTAAATCTTGGTGTCCATCCACAAATTTACTGATCCAGTTTACCAAATTATCATCCAGATCGTCGTTGATACAGACGATAAAGAACAACAGACCCAGCACCAATTCCTGTGGCACACTTCTGGCCTGCAGTCAGAGAGAGTGAGCATTTGATTCTGACTTCTGATGTTAACTGTGTGGAGTCTGAACATCGGTTCTCTGACCACAAGGATTTTCAGTGGATGTTCCAGTATCCTCTCACTTCCCAATGATATGCCCATTGTTAGGTTAGCATGGTTATTAGGTTCCTTTGTGATTTCCTTGTCATAGAACATCGAAATCTACAGCACATTACAGGCCCTTCGGCCCACAATGATGTGTTGACTATGTAACCTACTCCAGAAACTGTCTAGAATTTCCCTAGCCCACAGCCCTCTATTTTTCTAAGCTCCATGTACCATATGTCCTTCCCCACTAATCAGCCTCCTGACACTTATCCCTGCAAGTGACTGAGTGCTACACCTGCCCATTCACCTCCTCTGTCATCTCTATTCAAGGGCATAAACAGCCCTTCAAGGTGAGGCAACACTTCACCTGTGAATCTGCAGGGGTCATCTATTGTGCCTGGTGATCCCAGTGCAGCTTCCTCTACACCGATGAGACCCCAGTGTAAATTGAGGGATCAGCTTGTCGGGTACCTCCACTGCATCTGCCAAGAAGTGGGATTTCAGGATGGTCAAATATTTTAATTCCAATTCCCATTTCCAAGTGTCAGTTCACAATCTCCTCATGTACTAAGATGAGGCCACCCTCAAGATGGGGAAGCAACTCTTTATTTTTTGTCTGGTTAGCCTCCAACCTGATGGCATGAATATTGATTTGTCCTTCCGTTAAAAATAATTCCTTCTCCCTCACCTCTTCTTCTATTCCTCATTCTGGCCTTTTACCTCTTCTCACCTGCCTATCACTTCCCCCTGGGTTCCTTCCTCCTTCCCTTTCTCCTACTGTCCTGCCTGTTCTCCTATCAGATTCCTTCCTCTCCAGCCCTTTATCTTTCCTACTCACCTGGTTTCACCTATCACCTTCTAGCTATCCTCCTTCCGCTCCTCTCACCTTTTCATTCAGACATCTTCCCCCTTTCTTTCCAGTCCTCAAGAAGGGTCTTGGTCCAAAACTTCAACTGTTTACTCATTTCCACAGATGCTCCCTGACCTTCTGAGTTCCCCTAGCATTTTGTGTGCATTGCTTTGGATTTCCAGCATCGACAGACTTTCTCATGTTTATGATAAACTATACCTAATGTAGGTAGCTGGTTGGAGAATCAGAAAAGTGTTGATGAAGATGTGTGTGAGTCGATTACAGGGAAATAAGTAAATAAATAAGATTGAGATTACTTTGAGAGCTAGAATGGACTTGATGGGCCAAGTAGCCTTCTGCATTGTTACAGAATAAATATGGAAAAAGCATTGAGTGAGAACGTAATGAAAGTTGACACAAAACTTTAAAAGTTTTTGTCTGCATCATCCTTGCTTCTCATTGCAGAATATTCCCAAATAAGCAAAATGCAGAGTAAAGCTGAACATGGTAAGATACAAAAAATTGTCAAAAAAGCAACAGAATTCTTCGAGTGTGAAGACTAAAATATAAGCTTGCATTTATCCTGGTAATGCTTAATGCACATAATTGTTATAACTGAGATATTTTATGAATATTACTGACCATTAAACTTGTCACAGCTCATTGGCACATTGAAATAATCTGCACATTCTTCTTATAGGATATGCAATCCTGCATTGTTGTTGTTACTAATTCTGCCTTGGCTAGCACTTGGTATTACTATGGTCACAGACTTAAAACTCACACTGCAGCAGGAGTTTGTTTTGTTTCAGTCTCAGCAAATCAGCATGACCCACGAGAACAAGATGAATGCTAGATTTAGTGTCTGCTCAGCACTACGTTATCAGAGGAGAAAGGTGATGAAAGCAGATAACACCATGGGAGGTCTATTTTCACAAAAGCTATATAATCTGTAACAGAAGCCATGAATTTGGTACTCCCTCCTAGATATGAATTATCTGAAAATTTCTGAGCTGCAGTCATACGTGTTATTGATCTAAGCAGGAAGGTTGCATCAGACATTAAAACTGCAGTGTAATCAAGCATTGGTACAGCAATGCAGCAAGTGATTTAGGCAGAGAACTCCAATTATTCAGCAGTGTTCAGGTATTTTGCTGTCTGAAGATACAATAGGAAAGACACAATTGCCTAATTTTGCTTTATCAACACTTTCATCTAGTTCAATTGCAGATCAAAGAGGAAACATATTAGATAAATCTTCACCCTAATATCAGCACCAATGCATGGACTAACTCAGATTTCCCCTCAGAAGTCCCATTTAGGCTAGATAATCAACGTTAGTAGTCTTTTTACCCAGGGTGGAAATGGCAAATATGAGAAGCCAGAGGTTTAAGATGAAAGAGAGGAAGTTTAAAGAATGTAAGGCAAGTTTTAGTGACTCGTTGAGTGGATTATGTTGTGAGGGGAGGTGACAGAAACAAATATGATGGCAAAACTTAAGAAGCACTTGGACACTTGCTTGCACAGGCAAAGTATGTAGAGATATAGATTATGTGCAGGCAGGTGGGATTAGTTTGATTGGCATCATGGCTGCACTGACATGCGGGCTGAAGGGTTTGTCACTTGCTGTACTCTTCTATCTCCGATTTCCAATAGTTTTTTCATGATAGCTTTGACAGTGTGAAAGATTGGGGTTGAGGGTATCACAGTAATTCTGCGTCCTGCTAGTCATGGCCACACAGAGTGCTCGAAATAAAGTTGCCAGCAGAAGACAAAGCCAGGCAACATTGTGTGTGAGCAATGTGGCAACTAGGGCAATTGTTGCAAAACTATCTTGTTACATCTGTGAATCCACAACTGGAATTGTGTGGGCAGTTTTGTTCTCCTCATGTGAGGATTTTTTTTCATGTAATGAGTGCAAAGAGAGATGATCTGAGATGGCAGAGCTGATGAATGAGGAATTGGGTCAGTTAGACCTATAGCCTAATTGGACACAGGGAGGATGATCCCTATGGCTGAAGACTGTGCAGTCAAAGTTTCCCATTTAGAAATATCTTCACACATAGGGCAGTAATTTTATTCTTCTATCCAGCTGTTACAAGACTACTGAACTAGTGCAATAAAATGGACTCCTGATCTCATAATCCACATTGTTATGACCTTGCACCTTACTGTTTATCTGCACTTTCTCTGTAAGTTTATTCTATATTCTTTTATCTTGTACTACCTAAATGCACTGATGTAATTAATCTGAATGAACAGAATGCATCAATACTTCCCCCCGTACATCAGTACGTGACAATTTGTATTTAAGAAGTATGTTGAAAGGATCAAGGGCGGAAGGAGAAGGTGGGACTGTTGGATTGAAACGAATGATTGGCTATGGGGGTGTTGACTGATATCCTACGCTGTCAGAGGTCTGGCTGAAGGTGCATCCGTCGGTGGCCGCGGGGTTGATAGCAAACTGCACATTTCCAAGGCAACAATCTGTTGCACCATCTGAGCGTGTTGAGTAGTAGTATATCCCGAAACGTCCACAATTCCTGATCCCCCCCACAGATCAACTTGACTTGCTCAGTTTCTCTAGCAGATTGTTGCTCATATCCTAATGTTGGCAGGTGCGGAACCTTAGCCTTGTCCACAAAGAGAACCCCTACTAGGAGACTGCCATTACACAATATACATAGCTTCTAAAACAACTCCGGCCCCCTTTTGCTAGTTTACGACCGGTGGCGCAGTGACGTGACCGCACAGCTTTGATTCCGATCACGTGTGCACTCTGCGTCACGTGATACACAGTCCAGCCGGGCCGATGAGGCAAGCGATATGTCACGTGACGCGAACGCTCTCCCCCCCAGTCTGACGCAGGCGCGGTCACGTGCTCCTGCCGCTTTGTTACACCGGGCGGGCGCGGAGGGAGCGGCCGAAGATGATGGAGTACCGGGCTGGTTTTCCCGGCGCCGCTTCCGATAACGACGGCGAGGAGGAAGGCGAGGGCGGAGAAAAATATAGACTCCTCCCTGGGGTAGCGTGGCGGAGCCAGGTTGGTCCTGGCAGTCACTAGTTTGCCCTAGCGGCCGGCCCGCATTATATGAGGGTGGGTGGGGGGGAGAGGGGTAGAGCTTCTGGGGGAAGAGTGGGAGACCAGAAGGTTTTGGGGGGTGTTGCTGCGGAGGGAGCGCCCGACAGGAGTACGGGGTAAGGGGAACATAAATAGAGCAGACGATCTCCCCCCTCCTCGGGTGGAAATGTCAAATATTAAAGATCATAGTTTTAAGGTGAGAGAGGTTAGACTTAAAAGGGTAGGCACTTTTTTAACGTAGAGAATGGTGGGAGGCAAGAACGAGCTGCTGGAACAGATGGTTAAAGCAGATATGAAAGCAATATTTAAAGGCATTCAAACAAACACGTGAACAGACAGGTAATGGTGGAATGTAGATCATGTTCAAACAGATGCAATTAGTTTGTCATTGTGCTGGGCACAAACATGGTAGCTGAAGGGCCTTTTCCTGTACTCTACTCTTCTGTTAGCTTGTAAGGTGGTGGCCTTTCTGTCACCTACGTCTTGGTCGGAGGCGTCATAGGGTTGATGATGTACGTAAACAAAGCAAATAATTGCAGATGCTCCGTGCCGGTGGCAGAGGGTAGTTGGTCGGGTGTCAGGAGACTTGGGTAGTGTAAAGGCTCTTAAAGATTGTTGGAGTGATATCATCTTGGCGACTGGAGAAGTGCTCTGAGTTATGAAGACTGTAAAGTGTGACAAGAGGAGAGTCGTCCAGCCTCTGATAGCTGCAGTGTTTGAGGCTGAGGTACAAAATGCCAGCAGTAAATGTTTTAGTTTGCATTTCTGTCTCTTGGTGCTCTTGTGGAGATGTCATTATCTGCCACTTTTCTAGCTTGTACATTTCCTTATGTGTCTTGCTGGTTTCAGTTATCTAAGAAGTTTGATCATTTCTGATTATCGATGAATATTTCCACTTTTGGAAAGATTGATGAAGCTGTTGTAGATGGTAGGTTCTCAGGTATCACAACAGGGAACTCTTTCACTGATCTCTCGGGGCTTCCATAACTGATCCACAACCACCTTCTTAGCGCCAAGTATGAATCCCAACAATAGGGATTTTCCATTTGTGAGGGCAGTGACTCGTCTTGCTTCTGAAACTGAGCTCTTTAGTCCATATTTGGGCCAAGGCTGTGGTGAGGCGTGAGTAGCCCTGGTGAGATCCGGACTGGGCTTTGGTGAACAGATTATTGGTGAAGGAGCACACATAAAAGTTGCTGGTGAACGCAGCAGGTCAGGCAGCACCTCTGGGAAGAGGTACAGTCAATGTTTCGGGCTGAGACCCTTCGTCAGGACTAACTGAAAGAAGAGCTAGTAAGAGATTTGAAAGTGGGAGGGGGAGATCTGAAAATCTGAAATTGGTGAAGGAGTGCTACTTGTTAGCTGCAGCCTCTTCCATCTGTTCGCAGATCTTTTAAGAGTTGACTGGTGAGATGGTAATTATCCAGAATAGGACATGTGTGGCAGTATTCCAAGTTGTCAGGTCGGTGCTACTATTGTCATAGGATTTGAACAGTTTGGTGAGAGGTACAACTAATGCTAGAGCAAAGGTTTTCACCATTAGAGTAAGGATATTGCTTGCTCTTGGCCTTTGGTTATTATCAATGCTTTTTGCCTGATTCTTGATGTCAGGGGTAAAACAAACTAGCTGTAATCTGGCATTGAGAATGTTCTTATTGGGTTTGAACCAATCTGGGAACTCCTGGGAAAGTTGATTTGAACACGGGCATTACTGGTCCATTGTGCTGTAAAGCTATTTGATTGTTTTTTTGTGAGTCTTTGCCTACCTCATGCTGTGTGGGACATTTGTCCCTTGATACTTATGGGCAATGCCTCCTACATTCCAGGTGTACAGTGGTGGTGTGGAGAGTGTTTGTCACAAGGAGCAGGAGTTGATGAAGAAGACAGTGGAGTGCAGGTGGAGGCTGGCTGAAGCGCAGCAGAGACTTTGCAATTTGGAGCTGCACAACTCTGAGTCTTTGGAACAAGAGCGTGCCAAAGCACAGACTGAATACTGGGAGCTGAAAAAGAAAGAGGATGAATGGAGGCAAAAGGAAGAAGAGCTGATCTGGAATGAGAGGATGAGTTCATGGAATATTGATACAGTCAGTAAAGAGGTATTTAATAAGGTACTGTGTTTCCAGCATTAATCATAATTCAGAGTTGTCACTGAACAAATGTAGAGAACATTAGTTCAAACCCAACACTCCCTACCCAAAACTGAATACAGTTATAAATGATGTACAGCTAGTAATACTGCAGTGTGAGAGTCCAATTGGTCCCTTTTTTTTGTGATGAAAGGAACATGATATCCTTGCCTTCTGAATATTTTTTGTGGCCCTGCTCACAAGGAATGCAGTGGTTTAAAATAGCAAGCTATTCTGCAAAAGATCTCACCACCTTGTGCAGGGCAATAATCAAAAAGAAAAGAGGAAGGACTCATTGGGTGATCTCTTATCTCCATTCAGTGTTTTGTGAGTATGGGTGGTGGAGAATTGATTTAATCTACTGTCAGTGTGGTTACATTAGTTGGTTTTGCTTGTCCACACAGTTTGCTTGTGATCAAATGATTGTTTTCAACACTGAGGCTTTGGGCCACTCTAACATTTTCAGTATTGGATGTACCCACATCTACCACCGGTATCTCTTAGGTGGAGCTCTCTCTATTAATCATTTCTATTGAAACCAAAAGGTGTTCATTCAGAACAACCATCACTTTAGAATTTTTGGGCTGCTATTTGGCCCTCAATAACCAAGAAGCTGTGACTGTTGCCATAAATACACAGGTTGAGTACCCCTTATTTGAAACGCTTGGGGCCAGAACTGTTTCGGATTTTTTCAGACCTTGGAGTATATAATGAGATGGGGATCGCTATTGTTTCAGATGCTGAATTTGTGTGCTACCGGTTAGCAGTCTCTGTTTTGTACTTGTTCATCACACTTAACAGTAAAAAAAATTATTATATATCATTAATGAATCTGTGAAAGTGTGCAGAGTAACAAAATCAGCACAGCAGCATCGGGAGAATACCTGAATCAGCTGTTGGACAACAACAAACAATGGCAGGCTTTCAGTCTCCACCTACGATGCTGTGTTTTGATTAAAAGGTTACAGTTCACTTTTGTAGGTTTTCTGCAAGGTATAAAAACAATCAGCATTGTAGGCTTGTTCTGGTACTAGATTTTCATCAGCAATGATCCTCAAACTCATCAATGAATTTCTCTGCTGCTTTATGATCAGCAGATGCAAAATCATTTAAAAAAAAATTAAATCCTTAATTTAATACTGTGCCTTTTAAAATTCTGAAACCAGCCTGCTGAATATTCACAATTACATTCAATAGAAAGTTCAGGATTATAGATATTTGCTTGTTTTATGATCAGCATACCATTAAGTGGCATACATTCACACCACTGATAGACCTATTCTTTCAATACACAATTAAGATCTTACTTTTTCACTTTATGTAGTACTTTTCATTAACTTCTGTTCATTACATATGTGAGGACAATTCTCACAACTATTTGGGGCACATAGACCTGCACATTGCCTGGGAACCTTATGTGGTGACGTCATGGCAGCGCTCAAAAAAATTTGGGGGTTAAAGGTACTCAACCTGTACTAACATTTCAGCTGGAACAAAGGAAAACATGTTTATCTTGTTTGAATTGTAAGTGTGTCCTCAAGGTGTGCATTTTTGGGTGGAAAATGGAAGGAAATAAAATGCTCTGTCCTGCTTGCTTTCTTTATGGATTTTTGTTTTGTTTTAAAACAGAGTGTGATCAACAAAAGTACAAAATGCAAAGAAGTAGAGGAAGACAAATATGGAAAAAATGCAACGTTTGCACAGAAATACGAACAACAGATCAGGCACTTTGGTAAGTGGACAGCTTTTTAGAACCAGATTAGGTACACCATGTAATCAAAAAAGCAAAAATGTAAGATCTGTTCCCTGTACCCATATGCTGCTTAAACCTTTTTAGTATTTCTGACACTTTCTGTTTCTAAATTTCACCTTTCCAGCACCTGTGACGTTTAGATTTTCTAACGTGGAAAGAAATAATTTCTGCTTAAACAGACCATAAGATATAGGAGCAGAACTAGGCCATTTGGTCCACTGACTCTGCTCTGCCTTTTATTATCCTTCACAACCACATTCTCCTGCCTTTTCCCCATAACCCTTGATGTCCTCGCTAATAAAGAACCCGTCAATTTCCAATTTAAATATACCCAATAACACAGCCGCTCATAGAAATGAATTCAACAGATCCCTTACCTTCTGCCTAAAGAAGTCCCTTCTTGTCTGTTCTAGATGGACATTCCTCTATTCAGAGGCTGTGCCCACTGGTCCAAGACTCGCCCATGATAAGAAACATCCTCTCCATATCCAATCCATCTCGACCTTTCAAGATCCGGATCCAGCACATTATCCTCTGCAACTTCCGCCACCTTCAACAGGACCCCACCACTAAGAACATCTTTCCCTCTCCACCCCGGGTCATCTATTGCATCCAGTGCTCCCGGTGTGGCCTCCTCTACATTGGTGAAACCCGACGCCGCTTCGTCGAGCACCTCCACTCCGTCCACCACAACAGACAGGATCTCCCGGTAGCCACCCACTTCAACTCTGCTTCCCATTCTCATTCAGATATGCCCACACATGGCTTCCTCTACTGCCATGATGAGGCTAAACTCAGGTTGGAGGAGCAACACCTCATAAACCGTCTAAGTAGTCTCCAGCCCCTTGTATGAACATAGAACTCTCCAACTTCTGGCAATTCCTTCCCCCTCCCTTCCTCTATCCCTATTTCACTCTACCCCCTCCCCCAGCTCCCTCATGGTTCCGCCTCCTACTACCCAGTGTTTTCAGGGCTATGATGTCAATGCTTCCCCTCCCCCAACCCGTTGTCTTTCAAATTATGGTCTTTCAACTGAAGCTACAAACATTCTTCAAATCCTTCACCATCCTTCATACCAATTTCCCCCGGGATCAATAAAGTATGACTATGACTATTCTTCAGTCCTGACGAAGGGTTCTGGCCCGAAACATCGACTCATGGTTTCTAACTGATGCTGCCCGACCTGCTGAGTTCATCCAGCGTACTGAAAGTGTTGCTTTGACCATACACTTCCCTACACTGTATTCCATCTGCCATTTTGCCCATTCTCCCAATCTGAGACATTCTGCAGACTCCCTGCTTCCTCAACTCTACCTGCCCCCCACCTGCTTTTGTATCATCAGCAACTTTAGCCACAAATCCATCAATTCCGCCATCCAAGTTGTTGACACACAATGTGAAAAGTGGTCCCAATACTGACCCCGAAGGAGCTTGTCTCTTATCTTGTTAAGCTGCCTCGTGTGCAGAACCTTGTCAAAGGCATTCTGAAAATTTAATAAACAACTTCCACTGACTCTTCTTTCGTCTGTCCTGCTTGTTATTTCCTCAATGAATTCCAACAGATTTGTGAGGCAAGATTTTCCCTTCAAGGAAATCATGCTGAGTTTGGCCTTCTTTATCGTGTTCCTCCAAGTACCCTAAAACCTCATCCTTAACAATGGATTCCAACATCTTGAAGTCAGGCTAATTATCGTAGAGTTTCCTTTCTTCTGCCTCCCTCCCTTCTTGAAGAATGGAGTGGCATTTGTAATTCAATCGCAAACGAGAGAAATCTGCAGATACTGGAAATCCAATCAACACACACGAAAGGCTAGAGGAAATCAGCAGCATCTATGGAAAAGAGTACTGTCAATGTTTTGAGCCTAGACTCTTTGGCAGGACTAGAGAAAGAAGGATGAGGGGGAGGAGAGGAAGGAAAAACCAGGTTATAGGTGAAACCGGGGTGGGGGGAGTGATGAAGTAAAGAGCTGGGAAGTTGGTGAAAGAGATGGGGGTGGAGAATGGGAAATCTAATGGAGGACAGAAGGCCAATGAAGAAAGAAAAAGGGGAGGAGCACCAGAGGGAGGTGATGAGCAGGTAAGGAGATAAGATGGATGAGGGGAATGGGAAGGGGGGAGATGGAGGCAATTACCAGAAGTTCAAGAAATCGATGTTCATGCCATCAGGTTGGAGGCTACCCAGATGGAATGTACGGTGTTGTTCCTCCAACCTGAGTGTGGTCTCATTGCGACAGTAATGGAGGCCATGGATTGACATGTCGGAATAGGAAGTGGAATTAAAATGGGTGGTCACTGGGAGATCCCACTTTTTCTGCCGGATGGAGCATGGATGCTTGGAAAAGCAGTCTCCCATTCTACGTCGGGTGTCACCAATATACAGGAGGCTACACCGGGAGCTCTGGATACGCTAGAGGACCTGAAGAGACTCAGAGGTGAAGTGTCACCTCACCTGAAAGAACTGTTTGCGGCCCTGAATAGTAGTGAGGGAAGAGGTGTTGGAGTAGGTGTGGCACTTGTTCTGCTTGCAAGTCTAAGTGCCATGAAGGAGATAAGTGGGGAGGGATGAATGATCAAGGGAGTCACATAGGGTGTGATCCCTGCAGAAAGTTGGGGGGGGGGGGAGAGAATGATGTGCTTGGTGGTGGGATCCTGTTGGAGATGGCGGAAGTTACGGAGAATTATGTGGCAGAGGTGTAGGTGATGACAAGAGGAACCCTGTCCCTTGTGGGTTGGCGGGAGGGTGAAGGCTAAAGTGCATGAAATGGAAAGATGCATTTGATGGTGGAGGAAGGTAAACCCCTTTCTCACCTTATCTCCTTACCTGCCCATCACCTCCCTCTGGTGCTCCTCCCCTTTTCTTCTTTGGCTTTCTGTCCTCTTCTATCAGATTTCCCCCTTCTCTAGCCCTGTATGTCTTTCACCAATCAACTTCCCAGCTCTTTACTTCACCCTTCCCCCCCACTTCCCAGTTTCATCTATCACCCTATGCTGCTTCTTCCCCCTCCCCCACCTTCTACCTCTGACTCCTCATCTCTTTTTCTCCAGTCCTGATGAAGGGTCTCTGCCTGTAACGTGGACTGTACTCTTTTCTGTAGATGCTGCCTGGCCTGCTGATTTCCTGCAGCATTTTGCACGTTGCTGACATTTGTAATTTTCCATTCTTCTGGAGCTATTCCGGAATCAAGTGATTCTTGAATGATGATTACTTTTGCCTCCACAATCTCTTCAGTTACCTGTTTCAGAGCACTGGGTGTAGTCCATCTGGTCTAGGTAACCTTGAGACTTTTAACCTCCCAAGCATCTTCTCTTTACTAACAGCAGCTACACTCTCAAAATTCTGGCATACTGCTATTGTCTTCCACAGTAAAGACTGACACAAAATACTTAAGTTTGTCATTTCTTTGTCCCCAATGACTACCTCTCCAATACATTTTCCAGCAGTCCAATATCCACTCTTGCATCTTTTTGTATATCTGAAAACACTTTTGATATCCTTTTATAATGTTGGGTAGTTTGCCTTCATATTTCATCTTCTCTCTTTTTGGCTTCTTTAGTTGCCTTCTGTTGGCTTTTTAAAAACCTCCAAATTCCTCCAACTTCCCATTTCTTGTAAAAAGCTTCTGATTCCTCTAATCTCCAACACTGCGCACTCTACTTGCACTTTGCTTCTTTATATTGGCCCCTGCCAAGTGCCTAAGAGATTGTTATGATTGCAGCTGCCAAAAATTTCCAGGAGGCCGTGAGTTTTTTTTTAACCTTACGCTGCTTCTCCAATGAACAACATTTCGCAATGATTGTGGTCTGCTGGTGGTCCTGGACTGCAGCCTTTCTTGATTTAGATGACAACAATTTCACACAAGATGTCTGTTTTGAAAGTGTTTCTGTGGTGAAAATCCATGGCAAAGAAAGTACATATCATTGGTACAGTAGTTGCACTGTTAACTAACTTGGAAGCTATCTGTTCTGGCTTATTGGAAGGATAGCATCATGGCATCACTCTCAAATGCTGCTGCGTGCAAATTCTTCCCCAAGTCAGTTACATCTGAAATTGGAAATGTGCCTCTGTTCCATTTTCACTGGTTCTAAATCCCAGAAATGTCTTTGTAGCTTTATGTCGGTGTCTGCAACTCGTGGAATGAAGCAGATCAAGGTGATGCTGAACCACCATCACCTGGAAGGAAATTATAGCTAATGATAAGACAAGTTTGCCAAAATTAATTACCTATTTTCTTAAATGTAATGTTCACATTGGCTGTGGCAGAAAGCTGGAATAAAATATATTTTTCCTCTACCTAGGCATGTTGAAGCGTTGGATTGACAGTCAGAGATACTTGTCAGATCACCCCCACCTAGTTTGTCAAGAAACTGCTAATTATTTGGTAAAGTGGTGCTTTCATTTAAAAGAGGAGGAGGTAAGGCTGAAAGGAATTGATGTCCTTCAAAAACATAGGGTTTGTTTTGGGCTATCTTCGGTTTCTCTAGGCTGTGGGGAGAGTGTTTATGCGTGGAGTGAGATATAACCCACTTTCAATTTAGAGGCATACACACCTTGTTTAATAAAAATCAAGATACTGGAAGTGGAAAGGGAGCAAATACTTGAGCTGATTTAGTAATTAGTAAATCATTGATCATTTCACATTCAAATACATTGAGTTAGTGCAAAAAGAAAACAACAGAATGGTGAATTCACTGTTGCAATTATGGAGAAAGTGCAGAGCAGGTACTTAATTAGATACAAGGGCCGTGATGGCTTAGAATGAGAGATCAGAAGTTTATCATGTCAAAAATGTATCAACAATGAAATAGGAGCTAGGGCAAGGAACTTAATCTGGACCTAGAAGCTTAAAGCCCTCAACCATCTGCACCTCAGTATCATTGATAAAGATAGGTTGTACTCTGCCCCACTTCCCGATTTGAGATTTTTTTAACTAAACATAATAACTAGCCACTGGCATTAAGGGGAAAGGTGGTCTTAATACTATACCACTTAGCTGTCTACTTCCTTCTGTGCTCAGACTCATCATTTTTTGATATTTGGCCCACGGCAGTGGTGTCACCTGCAAATGTAGATTGAGCTGGAGGAGAATCTGACCACAGTGTATAAAGAGTAAAGTAGAGGGGCTAAGGAGACAGCTTTGTGGGACACCAGTGTTAAGGAAGATAGTGGCAAAGATATAGTTGCCCATCTTTGCTGATAGCAGTCAGGAAGTCAAGGATCCAATTGCAGAAGGAGGTTGTTCACTTCATGAACAGTGATTCAACTGAAACCCATTTTATTGGCATCTTCTACCAGTGGGATAGTGGGTTCTGCATGATGCATACCTCCTGCAAATGATGGAATTGTGTTGCTTTGGATTTCCAGCATCTGCAGACCTTCTCATGTTAATGACCAGTGGATTAGAGTTATTGGTAAACCAGCCGATCACCTGATATGGTGGAAGGCATTAAGCTCAACCTATGAGTGCTCTTAAAGTGCAAAAGGAATGGAGGAATTTAATCTTATTCTTGCTGTTACTGATTTCTGCATTAAAAGTACTTTGTGCCCCCCCTCCCCATTCTCTGTTGTAATCTGGTCTTGTTCACTTTGCAGAAACAAGCACTAATGGAACAGGTGGCACATCAGGCTGTCGTTATGCAGTTCATTATAGAACTGGGCAGAAGCCTTCAACAGGATCCCCGGGGCTGCTTCCGACAGTTTTTTGAGAAAGCAAGGGTAAGGTCATGACATAAATTATGTGCAGTCTAGAATAAACTTACTTCTAGTCAGGATGGCACCAAGCTGTGGTCTTCATTGACATCGTGGCTCAGGCTTGATTTTTCTTAATTTGTTATGGATGGTTTTGAGGGGAGAGAGAGGGAAGTTAGGGGTCAGATTACAGTTTAAGGACTGGGATGTGGAGGAGTTAGAGGTCAGGCTGGAGTCTAGGCCTTCATTCCATGTTGAAAGGCCAAAGACGTGGACGGGTGATGAAGGACGTCCCTGGATATCAGACAGTCCTAGGATGGTGGGTCACTGGATCGGGTGTCCATGGGAGCAGGGAGTGCGAGGTCGGTCAATTGGTGAGTCCAGAATTCAAGCCTGGAGTTTGAGATCCCGCCATTGGCTAGTCCAGGGGTTGATAACAAGGATCAGAGCTGAAAGTAGGAGACTGGAGGTCTGGACCCTGTCCTGTCATTAGAGGACTCTGTGTGTGGATGGGAGGGAGGAAAGGGGCTTGTTTTGGTGTTGGTCTTGGCAGTGTATTGTACAACTGCTGTAAAATTTCCCAATTTCTCTATTCCATGCCCTGAGTGATGAAAGCCAGTATGCCAAATGCCTTCACCACCTCGCCTACCTTTTCAGTTTTATGATTTCTAGTGTCTGCAGTATTTTGTGCTTAGATTTGCACTTGTTGAATTTGTTACTTCGCTGTTGGTACAGCTGAAATTCTCCAACAGATTTTTTAGAAATTGAACAGTGCTGTTAACTTGAGTGTCCTTGGCAATATAACCTCCACGTAAATGAAAGTACAAAAAAATGCAGCTGTTGGAAATGTTATATCTCTACTCCATGTAGTTTATTGAAGATGGTTTTCATGTTACAACATGTTACTATTTTCTAAGACACAGGCCATTCAGCCCATCTAGTCATTTGCCAGTTCTCAACATACCCAACAGTACTGTTAACCTTTTCTGTCTGTAGTATTCCATTTCGTGTTCACATTGCCTCTCCCACCACCACCCACCCCACTGTCACCACTTGGTTTTCTTGCCTCCCACCTATCAGGAGCCAATTAACAAACATATTTGGGATGTGGGGGGAAACTGGAGCATTTGGAGGAAACCTGGGCTCCAGGAGTAATTTGTTTCTGTTCTGTTTGGAACCTCTGGCGGTTAAATCACAATGTTCAATCTATTTCATCCATGCTTGATAATTACTTGTCGAGCAAATAAAAACCAATTCATCTGCTCAAACCTTTATCTGCTCTTCCCTGAAAGATGCAAACTCTCAGTGTACCCTCTTGTATGTTGGCCATTGCAATCCTAAATTGAGTTGCTCAAGGTAACATTTGTTTTTCTCACTGGCTTGCTTCACCCTGTACAAAGATAGCCGAAGAGGGATACATGGACGCCTTTAACGCTGAACTAGCAGCATTCATCCAGCGGGTACGAGAATTTGCAGATACGGTGCCACTACAGAAAGCAGCCCAACACCAGAATCACTTGGATGCTCATGGTCGGTGTCCTGTGGAGGTGTTCGAGTCTTTGCCACAGGCAAGTACCTGCTCTTAGGAAAAAAAAATCATGGATTCACTTTTGTTTTATTTGTCTGGTTACAAGTTTGTGCTTAAAGCTTATTTTTGCAAATATTGGAGAGTGGCTTGCTTTTGTGAGTGAGTTGATGTCCATTTGAACAGGTCTTGTTTCTGGGAATAGAGCTCTGTGCCTAATGTTGTTATCCAGCTTCCCATTTTCCTTCATAGTCTCCAGTATCTGGGAAAATATCTGGCCCATAAAATGCCAGACCATTGTCTTTTAGCTCCTGAGCCAGTTTTGGGCTCAGCTTGCTGTCTATAGAGGGCCCTTGTTGCTCTGATCCGTCAACTGTGTGTGACAATGTCAAAAGCCCTGCCAAAAGCAATGTTGGGATCCACACCCAGCCATCACTATTGTGTTCAGTGCTCGGATATTCAGATACTTCTTGCAACTCAGCTGATTCAGAACATCAAAATTCTATGCTCCCAGCCCACCAACACCACCCCCCCCCCCCCCCCCACCAATGAAGCCTTTGGCAAATGGAATTCAGGGACGAGCTCTAGAGTCTTTATAATGAGTTCTATCTGCCTTCCAGGAGCTCAAATGGTGTTTCCAGTTGCAAGATGTCCACATTCTCCAGAATGTGCTTAGCAACATGAACCCTCAGGTATGTCTTACAACATCTGTCCCTTTCTAAGTTCTGATCAAGTCTTGAAAGGTCCTCCATCTTTATTTTCATCCCTCCTATTTTGTCTCTTTACAAAACAGTTTTATAAGGCAGATGAGGCACAGACAACCCCTTCCAACTTGCCTTCTTTTCAAAGCCTGACATTGGAGAGGACTTAGGGACCTATCACATTGTTCTATGCTGGGCAAAGCCAGAGCTTCCCAGGGGACCAAGGTGGGGGATATGTGACAACATTCAGGCTTGATTTAATAAGTTATTTATACTGCATATTCAGCAAGACCTACCATTAACTTTCAACATAATCAGTGTTGCTACATATAACAGATGTACATGGTAGAATATCATTAGCAGAAATTTAACAGCCAACCAAAGGGTTATTGTGGCTATAGAAGCATGTTGGAGGCTGGGTATTCTATGACATTTGGTGATTATTCTCTTCCAAATGCAACAGGCATACAATACTTGATGGACTTGCTTTACTTGTCTGATTAAAGTATAGCTCCAAACACACTTGAAATTTTACACCATCCTGGGCCTATACCACATACTTCTTCCTATACATTCTCTCCCTCCATCCAAGTGCCCATCCAGAAATTGCTCTGTAAAACCTGCCAGTTTGTTAACTGCAGTTCCAAAGTCTTTGGGCCTGCTGCTTGCAAGGTTGAGAACAACTATGTTGCTTCCTTCAAATTCCCTTCCAAATTACACACCATCCTGACTTGAAAATAACTCTCCTGTTTATTGCTGAATTAAAATTCTGCCTGGTACCTTTGGAGCACATTGTCAATAACCCTTCTAGTCAGTAACCTTGCACATTACTCCCAATCCATTGATTCGGTCAAACCGAAACCCTGGGCTGCTATGAAATGAAGCTTAGGAATATGCCTAATTTAACACTCTACTTGCAGTCAGACTGGTTAGTTAATGCAATGTGTTTTTTGGTTTCCATTTTAAGAAATTGTCTATTCAAAATATTCACCATATTTGTAAGTGGCAGTGAGAAAGGTTGTGTGCACATGAAGGCTGCTATGAGATTAAATCTGCTGTTATGCCGTGTGGTAGCACATATTGATGGATCACAGGCTAAAAAACCAATGGTGTACACCAAGTTGATGGCACTGTATGCTTTAATGATTTACAGTACGGACCTTTGAAATCTTTGTTGCCAACCCTTGATTCTGGTGTAGAGGACACGTTTGAACTCTATTCAAATGGTCTGCCACTCTGAGTTTTCCTTACATTTATCTGATGTCTTTCCCATCCTCGGAATGTACCAGAGAATATCAATGTGTCGCCACGTTCCGGAGCTCACAGAACTAATGATTTGTGCATGGTAGAGTTCCCTCAGATACTGCAATTCCTGTTGTGACTGCTGGTTGAGGGATAATTGATATCCAAGAAAACTGGGCAGCTGTGCTTTTTGGATAACTCCTTGGGATCAGTTTAATTCGCACCGAGTAAACAGGATCACAGTATATCTCCACGCCCAAATGGCACGTATCTAACCAAGCTGAGGTGTGAGTTTGAGCCAGTGTGGGAAAGCATTTTAATTTTGGTATTGTTTTATTTAAAAATAAATATCGACAGCCTAACAGCAACTTGCTTCTCATGTTTCTATTTTAATTTCCATTCAAAGCTGAAATGATTTGTAACCTTTGACTCCTTTGTGGCCAGCAGGACCAAGTGGGTCAGGAATCATTGGAAGCTTTCTCCTTGAGTTTGATTGCAAGCAAAAGATTATGACTTCTTATTTTGTCCCATTATTGTTCTGTACCCCTGTGTAATGTCAACAGTCCTCTTGAACTTTTGATCCATTTCTATTTCAGGTTGCTGAACAATACTTGCAGCACTATATTGATGCTGGACTAAGGATCTACAGTACTCAAGAAGCCAAAGAGGAAAGAAATGAGGAGCCTAGAATGGACATATCATAAGTGTTTAGCAATAATGCTGCCTACTAGAAATATACATAAACATTTTCACTACAGTGGAAGAAAAACCGGCTATTTTTGTATGTAACTGGTAACTTGCCTGTTCGAATGCTGCACTTTATTCGTCAGGAGTGTTTTAAAAGAAGTTTTATTGAAACCCGAACTGTTGGCAGTATGAATTGGATGCTTAAGTGTCTTGATGCTGGCTGTTTTGGAATACAGTACAGGATTTGTGGATAAATGTTCTGTCCTTTCCCACCTGAGCTCAGACTATGATACCTACTGGGTAGATTCTACAGTAAACTACGGAAGGTTTTCCCTTCATTATTCTGATTAGGTTTCTTATAGGTGTCAAGTTCCTGACAACTGAGGCAGAGCATCCCTGTAGGAAATATGTACTTAAAACCTATGTTTTAAGAGTAAAGGGAATTGTGCCTTTGACTTTAGCTGCAGGGCATACATTATTTTTAGTGCAAGCAATAAACGTGTTGAACATGAATGGATTTCTCCCCCACCCATCCTAATACTTCACTAATGTTAGTGGAATATTTTCACGACCATGTTATTGTTTAAAATACACCATAATTTGGACAAATTGGCACCTGCTTGAAGCTTTATAAAATAAAAATTCATAGGAAACCTAGGCACATTCAAAGCAAATCCAAAAATATCAACTTCCCTTGTCTCTCAGCATTCACATTTGAATTTTAGGTTTGCTTGACAACTTGGCACATCTTGAGTTTTTATTCAGGATATGTTTTGGTACCCAGAGTGCCAAAATGATGTTCCACTTTCATGAAAACAATGCTTTGGCTTTGGAGTCGATGCAGCCATGGTCTGACTGGCCCAGAATCTGTTCACTGCTCTGGGAAAGAACAGAGGGATGGGATGCATTCTTTAGAAATGAGAACTAACTACAGTCGTGTTGGTCTGGAAGACGGTTACTGCGATGTACACAGAATGTGCTTCAAGGCATTTCGATTTGGTGTGAGTCGATTTGATTTCATATTAAAGTGTGTGTAAACACTTTCAAATTAGCAGCACGATAATAAAATAGCTGTCTGCTTCTTGATCCAGGGTTATCTGGATCACAGGAGCAGGATTAAGTAATTATTACATTTTGCAAGGGCATGGTCTACTGAATGGTTTCCAATCAACCTGTAAATTACAATGAGCCTTGTATATTTTGGGCCTCAAACAGTGAAATCTTGATAATCAAGATAAAATTAAGGAGACTTCTACATTTCTGGCTGCTTGAAGCTGCAGTGATTTAGCAGAGGTAATCCATGGAAAAACACTGACATTTTGTATTTTTGTGAATAAATGTACTGGCATTTGTGAAGAGTGAGAGTGAAACCAGTGTAAAGATATTGTTGATTGGCAAACGAAACCTGTTACACAGAGGCACGGATGTTGCCTTGTGGTGTCTGGCAATGCATTCTCCACTTTGAAGAGCTTGAACCTGTAATACTGGACTGAGCTGCATTGTAAATTGGTGCCCATTGACTGCAGAGACTTGATTCCAAGTGATCTGGTCTCTTTGTGGCTTCATTCAGTTTTCAGTTTAATCACCATTTATCATGTAATTGCTTGTGGATGTTTTTTTGCCAAGTCTATTTACAGATCTGTATATATGTGCTGCAAAACAGAAATGAGCACCTTTCTGGTAAGAATGCCGAGCGGTCACTTAGTTCTTGCACTGAGTTATTTACTATGCTTTCTAAAAGAAAACTAGTTGCTTGGTTTGAATAAACATGAAAATAAGAGTTTTACCAAGACCCTTCATTTTCCACTAAATCATCTCTGATCAGGATTTTAAATAAGATACCAAAGAAGGGATTATTTGGGCATTGAAACTGGATTGACATAGTTATTTTCTCTTCCATTAGTATATGGTTACAAGTAATTCTGAATTGCTTGGAATGATTAGTACAACAGTTTAGGACATTAATTAAACTAAATTACTAAAAAATGACTGATTTGAGTAGCCTTTTATGTAGTCTGCTGGCTGCTTTTCATTTATCCTTGTGGATCTTAGTAATTTTAGCCACTCATCTTTTTTTGACTTGATTATACCTCTCTAAATGTCTTGCACAGATTCCCAGGATCCATATTCCTATTTGAATTTTATTCTCACCCTTGCCCAACAGACAGTCTGTTACCTCCTATTACAGGAGGTTTCAGCAGAGGCTTTGACTTAAGTCCATACTGGCACCATACTAAATGCATCCACCTTGTTCTACTACTTTCCATCCTTTCGCATGTCCCTGGCACCTTCCAAGTGCTTTCCCAGCTCATATTCCTGAGTCTGTTGTCTGCCACTACATTCCAGACCAGAAACATTTGCTGCATAAATTTGTCATTCTTGATTCTGCATACAGGCTGTCCCCTTTATGCTTTACAAGCCACTGTCACTTTCAATCATTTAAACATATGTCCACAAAGCTGTTATTCCTTCAGTCTACATTACCTCATCTTATTCATCTGCACATTTGTGCTAATTTTGTCTGCTAATCCCAGCACCCTGAACATGTTTTTGAAGATCATTTCTGTCCACCATTTACTAGTTTGTTCTATCTGTAGTTCTGAAGAGTGCCCTATACATTCAAATCAAAATCATTGGTATCGAAAGGAATGGTGTCAGGACCAGCCTTGGGAGTCCCTCTAGGAAGTGAAAAGACTAAATCTTTCTCTAAAACCAAGATGTCTGTTACCCAAGGTTTAAGCTGGGTTGTTATTACCCCTATTATTTCATGGACTCCAATCTTTATGACAAACTTATTAAGCATCATTTCATGCTGCAACTCTTAAAATCATGATACACCAGGACAATCTTGTTTCCTTTCTTCAAAAATCTTAACTCAATTTGCCTTTAACTTATCCAAGTGATTACTAACTCTGCTTAATTACTGTTCCTCAACTTCCCCATAATCTAGGTTAAATTGAAAGCTTGGAATTATCCAGGGACTCTGAATGAGAGTGGAACAATTATAGTTTTCTGCCCATTATGTAAATATAAGCCAATATAAATAATTTATCCAGAGTACAGCCCATGTTTGAAATTTACCGAGGAAAATGCTGATGTTTCCCAGGAAACATAGAAAATAGGTGCAGGAGTAGGCCATTTGGCCCTTCGAGCCTGCACCGCCATTTATTATGATCATGGCTGATCATCCAACTCAGAACCCTGCACCAGCCTTCCCTCCATACCCCCTGATCCCTGTAGCCACAAGGGCCATATCTAACTCCCTCTTAAATATAGCCAATGAACTGGCCTCAACTGTTTCCTGTGGCAGAGAATTCCACAGATTCACCACTCTCTGTGTGAAGAAGTTTTCCCTCATCTCCGTCCTAAAAGGCTTCCCCCTTATCCTCAAACTGTGACCCCCCCTCGTTCTGGACTTCCCCAACATCGGGAACAATCTTCCTGCATCTAGCCTGTCCAATCCCTTTAGGATTTTATATGTTTCAATCAGATCCCCCCTCAATCTTCTAAATTCCAATGAGTACAAGCCCAGTTCATCCAGTCTTTCTTCATATGAAAGTCCTGCCATCCCAGGAATCAATCTGGTGAACCTCCTTTGTACTCCTTCTATGGCAAGGATGTCTTTCCTCAGATTAGGGGACCAAAACTGCACACAATACTCCAGGTGTGGTCTCACCAAGCCCTTGTACATCTGCAGTAGTACCTCCCTGCTCCTGTACTCAAATCCTCTCACTATAAATGCCAGCATACCATTCGCCTTTCTCACCGCCTGCTGTACCTGCATGCCCACTTTCAATGACTGGTGTATAATGACACCCAGGTCTCGTTGCACCTCCCCTTTTCCTAATCGGCCACCATTCAGATAATCTGTTTTCCTATTTTTGCCACCAAAGTGGATAACTTCACATTTATCCACATTAAATTGCATCTGCCATGAATTTGCCCACTCACCCAACCTATCCAAGTCACCCTGCATCCTCTTAGCATCCTCTTCACAGCTAACACTGCTGCCCAGCTTCGTGTCATCCGCAAACTTGGAGATGCTGCATTTAATTCCCTCATCCAAGTCATTAATATATATTGTAAACAACTGGGGTCCCAGCACTGAGCCTTGCGGTACCCCACTAGTCACTGTCTGCCATTCTGAAAAGGTTCCGTTTATTCCCACTCTTTGCTTCCTGTCTGCTAACCAATTCTCTATCCACATCAATACCTTACCCCCAATACCGTGTGCTTTAAGTTTGCACACTAATCTCCTGTGTGGGACCTTGTCAAAAGCCTTTTGAAAATCCAAATATACCACATCCACTGGTTCTCGCTTATCCACTCTACTAGTTACATCCTCAAAAAGTTCTATGAGATTCGTCAGACATGATTTTCCTTTCACAAATCCATGCTGACTTTGTCCGAGGATTTCACCGCTTTCCAAATGTGCTGTTATCACAGCTTTGATAACTGACTCCAGCAGTTTCCCCACCACCGACGTTAGGCTAACCGGTCTATAATTCCCCGGTTTCTCTCTCCCTCCTTTTTTAAAAAGTGGGGTTACATTAGCCACCCTCCAATCCTCAGGAACTAGTCCAGAATCTAACGAGTTTTGAAGAATTATCACTAATGCATCCACTATTTCTTGGGCTACTTCCTTAAGCACTCTGGGATGCAGACCATCTGGCCCTGGGGATTTATCTGCCTTTAATCCCTTCAATTTACCCAACACCACTTCCCTACTAACATGTATTTTGCTCATTTCCTCCATCTCACTGGACCCTCTGTCCCCTACTATTTCTGGAAGATTATTTATGTCCTTAGTGAAGACAGAACCAAAGTAATTATTCAATTGGTCTGCCATGTCCTTGCTCCCCATAATCAATTCACCTGTTTCTGTCTGTAGGGGACCTACATTTGTCTTTACCAGTCTTTTCCTTTTTACATATCTATAAAAGCTTTTACAGTCAGTTTTTATGTTCCCTGCTAGTTTTCTCTCAATCTTTTTTCCCCTTCCTAATTAAGCCCTTTGCCCTCCTCTGCTGAACTCTGAATTTCTCCCAGTCCTCAGGTGAGCCACTTTTTCTGGCTAATTTGTATGCTTCTTCTTTGGAATTGATACTATCCCTAATTTCTCTTGTCAGCCACGGGTGTACTACCTTCCTTGATTTATTCTTTTGCCAAACTGGGATGAACAATTGTTGAAGTTCATCCATGCAATCCTTAAATGCTTGCCATTGCATATCCACCATCAATCCTTTAAGTGTCATTTGCCAGTCTATCTTTGCTAATTCACGTCTCATACCTTCAAAGTTACCCCTCTTTAAGTTCAGAACCTTTGTTTCTGAATTAACTATGTCACTCTCCATCTTAATGAAGAATTCCACCATATTATGGTCACTCTCACCCAAGGGGCCTCTCATGACAAGATTGCTAATTAACCCTTCCTCATTGCTCAAAACCCAGTCTAGAATAGCCTGCTCTCTAGTTGGTTCCACGACATGTTGGTTCAAAAAACCATCCCGCATACATTCCAAGAAATCCTCTTCCTCAGCACCTTTACCAATTTGGTTCACCCAATCTACATGTAGATTGAAGTCACCCATTATAACTGCTGTTCCTTTATTGCACACATTTCTAATTTCCTGTTTAATACCATCTCCGACCTCACTAGTACTGTTAGGTGGCCTGTACACAACTCCCACCAGCGTTTTCTGCCCCTTAGTGTTACGCAGCTCTACCCATATCGATTCCACATCTTCCCAGCTTATGTTCTTCCTTTCTATTGCGTTAATCTCATCTTTAACCAGCAACGCCACACCACCTCCTTTTCTTTCATGTCTATCGCTCCTGAATATTGAATATCCCTGAACGTTGAGCTCCCATCCTCGGTCACCCTGGAGCCATGTCTCTGTGATCCCAACTATATCATAATCATTAATAACAATCTGTACTTTTAATTCATCCACCTTGTTACAAATGCTCCTTGCATTGACACACAAAGCCTTCAGGCGCTCTTTTACAACTCTCTTAGCCCTTATACAATTATGTTGAAAAACTATTTATTTCAAATGTCAACTCTGACACCACTCCATTAGATTCTGCTTTTTGATCCATAATTGCTTTGACCTTTACTACCAATTTACTGTTCAAATACTTGGAGAAAGTTTAAATATTTTTGTGACTGCTTTCAGTCATTGTACTGTCTCTCCCCTCCACAGCTCTTGCCTGCACTATTTTTTTAATTCCACTCAGTTTTCTATGACCAGCTGTACCCACCTAACATTTTTGATGCATTTTGATTGATTTATTTTCTTGCTGGGTGCTCTGTCTTTGACTCTTGGCCTCCCAATTGTCAATCATGTACTCATCATGATGGTTGATAGACATTTGCATAAAATAGAATGGAAATGTTGACATTTTACATTTTATTAATTTACTCATTATCCAATGTGTTTTGTCACAGCTTAATATAGGCCTGGGATGTATGTAGTGTCTGGAGGGGGAGGGGGGAGGGGGAGGGGGGAGGGAGTAGCAGGAGCTTGTGTCCATTCTGGGGCAACTCACTCAGATGTGGTCCCCATTCCACTCTCACCTGTAGCTCCAAGTAGCAGTTTGCATGTAACAGCGGTCGTGCCCTGGTACACCACTTTGACAGGTGGCCTAGACCAAGTGAGGGTAGCCAGTGGGTCTCTTAACCTGCACATGGTGACACAGGGACAGTTGCTAGGCAGATGAAACCAACAGTGAGATCCAATGGCCAGGAAGAGGCTCTGCATGTTTTGTGGAGAGCAAAGAGCAAGACAAGACACAGAAAAAGTCATGGTTATCCACTGTGACCAAGGAAGATGGTAGATTTTGACAACAACCCATACCACTGGACCTGCACTTCTCAGAGCGAGAGTGGAACTTCCCCAGTGCAACAGCTTATCCACTTTAAAAACTCTCCCACACAGATTTCTATCATTGTCAGATACAATGGACAACACCAATATAGGTCTAAACTGTCAGTCATTACTTTATTTTATATTCTGAGACAATTACATAAACCAGAAACAAATGAGTTGAACAAGCTTCAAGTTTACTAAGTCATAGTTTAAAAATAGTAAGAGTTTAAAATATCAACTTCCCTTTGAATTATATTTTATATTTTGACTTAACTTTTGCATTTTAAAACGAACAATTCTGACATTGGTTGTAGCAAATACTCTACATCAGATGCTTGGACTTTTCTCAAGAAAGATAAAAAGCATTCACAAATTTCTAACATTGCAGACTTGAGCTCAAAAGATTAGGCTGAGTTGAGAATGCAAGTTAAGGTTAGCTCTAATTTTTAATACTCAGTGTAAGTCCATCCTTTACTCACAGATGAGAGAAGAAAGTGAACTTGGCTCAGTCAATGCTTTAATTAACCAAGCAGCCAGAATCTTTATGAACCTCACTGTAAAAAGCTGCAGGAGACCGCAGGACATATCCAAGCTACCTGGGATCAGTCTATGAATGGGTTACCTGCTTAATGTATACTGCAGATTGAGAGTTATTTAAAACCTGCCTTCTCATCAGTATAATACAGACTGGTGTTCTGTTTGTGTTGTCTACACTAGCTTTATCCCCACATCCACCTGAAACAGTGTCATTTGGTGATCAGTTGGTTATAACAAAGGAAAGAGGATTAGTTTGCACACACTACTCCCCAAAACATGTTAAATGAGACACATCTTGGCCAGGACCCAACATCCTTATCTTCCCCAGGTAATGTCATGTGATCCTGTCTATCTTAAACACCAGTTAAGGTCTTGATTTACTGTCTCTCTGAAAGACATCACCTTGATACTGCATGGGTGTGGCAGGCTAGAATTTTGCCTCTGATTTGAAACATCACCTTTTGACTTTGAGGTAAAATGTCACCTGGTTCCCTTTTACAATTATTAAAAAGGAGCAATATGGACCATTTGTAAATACATAATGGAGATAAAACTAAAGTGGTGTACTAGTCTTTTTCAAGTATAAATCATGACAACATGCCCACTAGCCTAAGGAATGAAGAAAATATTTGCACTCAAACAATGCTCAGGTTGGAAATCAAGTTCCTAAGATTCAGAAGAGTCACTTAAGAATATTGAAAATGTCTTAATAATTATCTTCCAAAGTTCCTTTAATTCAGGAACAACTTACAAAGTATTTACATTAGATATTTGTGTACACCAATGCACTCTGTAAAAGGGATGAAAAGAAATAACTAAGGGAATGTTTCACCCTGTGCAGAATCATAGGAGATAAACCCCTAAAAAAGACTGAATTTCAGGAGATGACTAAATTGGTGAGTGCTTACATGTGTTTAGGACTCACTTCCAAAAGGTGTTTAGTGAATTCCCTCCCAAGCATCCATGAGCTGAATTTGAAGCCCACAAAGCAAATTATTAATTTATTCAGGAGAGTCACTGAGCTGTAGGAAAGGGAATAAAGGGGAACAGGTATTGTATACATAAATTTAAAACAATTAGAAGCCACATAATGAAGCTTGAAGATTACGCAAAGAGCAGACACATGGAAGAATTGTGTTACAAAGAGATAATAGATTATGAGTGTAGGCCAAACTGGCTTTGGATATCAAAAGACATAGATCATCCAATCTGCATCTAGAAAATAAAAAGCAGTAAAGGGCATGTTGTAAATTTTGAAAAGCTAGAAACAGTAACAGTTGAAAGAAGGTCTTTCAGCCTAATGAGTCTACAGTGATCATAAGACACCCATTTACCCCATTCTTACAAATACAGTGGATTCAGGTTAATTGGAACCAGTGCATTTTGGCCCAATTAAGCAGCTGGCCCAATTAGCTGAAGTTTCATGGAAGTAGTTAAAAGATATTTTAAAAAAAAGAGAAACTACCATTTAACAAATTAGGCATTTAAATAGAGAACAAATTAGAATATTACCAATACAGTACTATAAAAACTGTATTGGTTCCTAATAGTTATCAAGGGAGGAATTCATCTGCTGTGTTTGTATCATTAACTGTAAATGAATAAAATAAGCACAAACTAATGCTTTAGATGTTTGCATCCTCCAAACCTTCATTGTAACACTTGTAATGATTATCAATACCTTCAAGTTCTTCATAATTCCTAACATATTGAAGAAGTGAAATTGTTTCATTTTTACTTCTTGCTGTTTCTGGCATCTCCAATCCTGAACGCTCGAAACCACGGTGAGCAAAACAATTCAGAATTGACTAATTGCTTATTTCTCATCAACTATCAGTGCAAAAGTCACAGCTTTTTGAAGACAAACAAAAGCAACTGATGCTATTTAAAAACTAATCACTCCAAGCACAATGGTGGCTAACTGCCATATGAGTACATGCGACGAATGCTACTGGGGTCTCCTGTCCCAATTGAGGCATAGTGCCCTAAATAAACAAAAGGAATTCTAGCTATTTACTCAATTTAATTTTTATTCTTTAAGAGTTGTCCCAAATAAAGGGCTGTTCCTATTAAATGATAGCCTAATTAACCAGAATCCACTGTACACCTTTGTATTTTTCCCCCATTCCTATCAACTCCCCTGAATTCTACCAGGGACTTGGGAAGTCCATGTACATTTTATTTTAATATCAACCACCAACAAAAATACAGTAAAACAGCTAATGTATGGTTTTAAATCTAGAGCATAAGAATGTAAGGATGAATAAGTGAAATCACATTTTTAAAAGGTACTAGTGGAATTACACAAAGTTCTGTAGGTAGTTCTTGGGCACTTAGCCTTAAAGTCCTGGAGGAAATACAGCATAATTTCCCAGAATGATACAAAAACATTAAATTATAAAGAAATTACAGAAACTAATGCAGTACTCACTGGAACTCATAGGCTGAGGGGATAAGATATTGGGTAAGTAGATTGGAAGTAATGGGGGGGGGGGGGGTCTCGGACCAGGGAAGTTCAGTCTTAAAATCAAAATTGGGACTTTTAGGAAAAAGTTACAAAGCATTTCAATAGAGCTGCATAAGTGTGAAACTCTCCTACATGTGGCAACGGACATCATCTCCATTTAAAGCCTGAGATTGTCACTAAGTATATTAAAGGGTCTAAAAGATAGGAAATAAAGGTACAGTTGGTCAGAATATTTCCAGCATTCTTCTGATTGCCAAGCTTTACTGCCCAAGCAAGGGTGTGAGTGCCATTCATAACATCTAAACCAGATGGCGGCATCATTTAAAGATATCATCTGCGAACAGATCCCTGAATCAGCTTCTTTTCCATTTCACTGTTTTCATGAGATCAGTGACAGAAAGTAGTTCACGGCAGATCTTCAATAGCTCCTCAGGAAAACACGCTCCTTGATATGATTCGGGATAATTCTAGAAGAGCTTTGAACATGTAACCTTTCTGAACTCTAGTTACTGCATTAGATGCAGATGGTTGGTCATTTATTGAGGGACTCAACTTTGTTTTAGTCAACCAACTGACAATGTTATTGTGCAACACCATGCAGAGCAGCTACTTTTACACTTGTTTAGTGGTTACATACTCTTCAAACTGTATCTTAATGGGAAATAGTTAATACTAGTAAGACAATGTGTCAACCTTGTAAACAAAGCAGGATTTGTTTCAGTTCTTAAGACTATTTTTCATTGGTCTACCAACCACTTATGAACAGTACTCTTAAAATATTTCCATAAAGCTTCCACTAAAAATACTTAGAAAAATCTCCATCAAATGATAATTTTCACAGGGATTTTCCCTTCTGTTAATAATTCAATCACGAATCCACTTAATAGAAAATCTGTCTTCTGTCTTGCTGTTGAACTCCTTCATTTAACAGAGAGAGCCGGCAACTTCTTGCCAAGGAAGTCATGCACATGAGGCCAGATCTTGTTGGTTTCTGTTCCTGAGAAGACTTCTAGAATGCCTTTATTTCTATAAATAGCACAAATATTATGATTTATTGCAAAACAGAAAATGGATCCTCTATTGGAATAAATATATAAATTCCTAAATGTAAAATGAGCAAAGTTCATCTCTGTATTTAGATGATGCAACAATAATGGAATTGTTCAGTAATTATAACCATAATCTCAATCCTTTGATTCATAATAGATTACTTGGTGGGAAACTTCAGAGCCCACCGGATCAAAGTTATCTGTTGCTCAAACTTTTTATTCAGTCACAGACATGAATATCACTGGCAAGACCGCATTTTACTTCTCAGTCCAAATTGGCATCAGAACTAAATTGGCTCCTGGATAGTTTTAATTAAGAATCAAAGGCACTTTGTGCCTGCAGTCACATTATAGCCAAATGGAAAAAGTTAAATTTCCTTCCTTGAATGACATTATTGAACTTGATCTTTTTTTTTTCCACCAACCGATAATCTGGTCATTTTTATTCCACTTTCTTTTTAAAGTTAACTTCCTGAGCTGCCATGGTGGGATTTTGGATCCAGCCCTCTGAATGCTAGCTCTGTAACTTTCACAGTATGCCAGATTATAAATCAAATCATTTCTAATTACACCCATAGAATTAAACTGTATACATTTTATTTGTATTTAACTAACTACTAACTGATTCCACACTCCATTGTGTATACCCATTCCATAAATTGACCACTCACCATTTAAATGTTATGCAATAGCTTTAACTTTGCCACCACCAGCCCCTCGCTTTCTCCCCCTTTAATCAGAGCACCAGCTCAACTACTTTTCCAGATCTCATGAGCTGACAAGGCGATAGAGATTGCCATTGCTAAAATATTCAGGTCCGTCAAAATGCTGAACAGGCCAATCATTTTACTGCTCAGTGTTTTGTTTCCCCAACATGTACATCCTCCTCTTTAAAAGCACTGTGCTTTCATTTATACAATCATGTGACACACTGGTTGCGTTGCCACCCGAAAAATCTATCCCCGAATCTCTGACAAATTATGCTGATTCATTACACAACACAATTCGAGACGTAGAGTTTGCCATTGGTGACAGTTTTCTTCACTTACTGATAGTATTCCAGAACTGGCTGGGTTAGTTTTTCATATGCCTGGAGCCTTGAGATCACAGTTTTTGGCTTGTCATCTTCACGCTGAATCAGAGGCTCTCCAGTGAGGTCATCAATCCCCTTTGCTCAGATCAATTCAGAGAATAAAATCAGTGAAGGGCAGTAGTTTGTATTTCACCATGTCCCTCCCCACAAATAACCACTGTTAAATCTTCCCTCTACAACAGGGGTTCCCAACCTGTTTTATGCCATGGACCCTTACCATTAACCATGGGGTCCATGGATTCCAAGTTGGGACCCCTGCTCTAAAATATACCTGTTCACGCGATAAATGCCACACCAGCATGAGTCAATAACTGAACGAGACAGTGTTGTAAGTTTGCAACATGCAATTACAAGATGGCAACCTGCACTGGTTTCTGACACCAGTTGTTGCAAAGGAGTGAAGGGCATATGTAGAAATGCAATGAATTAGAGATAAAACACAAAGCCATGCACTTTGTAATAGCTATGCTGGCTTTCTTCACAACTTCCCTGAAATTCTTCCCCATTGTCATTTTTAATCTAATTCCCTCTCTAAACTGCTTCCACCACTCTTTCAGGCGGATGTCAAAAACCCCTGGAAAGAAAATTTCCTTGGGCCATCTATGGATTACTTTGTGAATAACCTTAAATCCCCATGAAATCTGGTTAGTGACCTTAATGCCAAGAAAAACACTTTCACTTTATTTAGATAGTGACTGTTCCATTCCCCAGTCCCACTGAATCCAAATGTCCATCAAGCACAGCCTTGAATGTACTCAGCAACGAGCTAAAGAATTCTAAAAACTTATAACCCTCATTAGAGAAATTTCTCCTCATCTCAGTTCTGAGTAAATATTTGCTGTGGCCAATGAAGTTTCAAATAAATTCCAAAGCTGGACATTGACCCAGAAGCTATCTAACTGTACTTTGACCAGCATATCCAAATAGAGAAACTGTACTAAGTCATGTGAAAAAGTCAGTAATGAAAGGTAATCAGATGACTCAGGTTCATGGTATATTTGATCACTAGATTCAGATTTTTAAAAATTTATTTATGGCACATAAAAAGAGAAACATAAATGTTCCTTTTGTAAGTGTTTATCCACCATCAATACTGCCCTTAACCACATCTCTTCCATTTTGCACATATCTGCCCTCAACCCATCATCCCACCACCCCACCAGGGATAAAGTTCCTCTTGTCCTCAACTACCAACTCACCAGCCTCCTCGTCCAGCACATAATTCTCCATAACCTGTCATCTTCTTTGGGATCCCACCACCAAGCACATCTTTCCCTACACAACTCCCTTGTCCATTTATCCCTTCCCACTGATCTCCCTCCCGGCACTTAACCTTGCAAGCGGAACAAGTGCTACACCTGCCCCTATACCTCATCCCTCACGCATTCAGGGCCCCAAACAGTCCTTCCAGGTGAGGTAACACTTCACTTGAGTTTGTGGGGTCATCTACTGCATCCAGTGCTCCCGGTGTGGCCTCCTGTATATTGGTGAGACCCGATGTAGATTGGGAGACTGCTTCACTAAGCACCTACACTCCATCTGCCAGAAAAAGCATGATCTCCCAGTGGCTACCCATTTCAATTTCACTTCCCATTCCAACAAGTCAGTCCACGGCCTCCTCTACAGCCACGATGAGGCCACACTCAGGTTGGAGGAACAACACCTTATATTCTATCTGGGTAGCCTCCAACCTGATGGCATGAACATCAACTTCTCGAACTTCCAGTAATACCAACCCCACCCCCTTCACCATTCCTCATTCCCCTCTCTCACCTTATCTCCCTACCCGCCCATCAGCTTCTTCTGGTGCTCCTCCCTCCTTTTCCATTTTCCTTGTCCCTCTGTCCTCTCCAACCAGATTTCCTCTTCTCCAGCCCCGTATCTCTTTCACCAATCAACTTCCCAGCTCTTTACATCACCGCTCCCCTCCTCCCGGTTTCACCTATCACCTTATGTTTCTTCCTCCCCTCCCCCCAACCTTCTAACTCCTACTCCTCAACTTTCTTTCTCCAGTCTGAATGAAGGATTTCGGCTGAAACATAATCTCTTTCCCATAGATGTTGTCTGGTCTGCTGAGTTCCTCCAGCATTTTGTGTGTGTTGCTTGGATTTCCAGCATCTGCAGACTTTGTTGTTTGTTCCTTTTGTAATTTGGATTTGATGCCTAGGTCTAAGAATGTTGCACTACCAGCAGCTTCTTCAGTCACAAGCTCCTACCTCCTCACATAGACATGGACATGGACAATCCCAGGACATGCCAGAAAGGGCCAACGACCCTTATCTGATGAACATCTCACCTTCAACCATAGCTACATAGATTGAACTCATCACTATTTGTGTGTGGAGCTTCTGTACAAAAGTTTCTTTCCCACATAAACCCAGCAGCAACACAAAAGTACTTAATTTGCTTTGCTCTTTATTCCACTCCTCTGCACTCTTGCTCTTTTGGAATGGAAATTAACCTTCGAAAAACCTTTTCTCCTATGATTTCTGCACAAGGATTTCTAAATCTGCTCATCCTCTTTATTTTGTTTTCACAATTAAAAACCTTCAGCCTATCTTTTATCTTCAAAGTGGACCAAAGGTTTTATCTGCAAGCCAAGTGTTCTTTTAAGAGAATATTTTTCAACTGTATATCTGAGGGAGTACAATCCAAAGAAAACAGAAATTATTATGTATCTCCAATCACAAAAAGTGAAGTAAATATTTAATAAACATGAAAACAGGCAACTCCAGGATTCTGGATGGAAAACAAGTCTCCATGTATGCATTTTTATCTTTTAAATGTGATTATAAAACCTTTTTCCAGTTTTAATGTCGGATACCTAACTGCTACTTTTGGAGGATTGAAGTTAGTATTGTATACTCTCCCACTGCCTGGGTGGATCCATCGAGACGTCAGACGTTCTTTGATTGTTTCAAATGGGACATTCAACTTAATAACAGTGTCCAGTTGGTAAACCTTGTGCAATTCTTCTGCCTGCGGGACAGTCCTGGGAAACCCTTGTAAACAAGGATGAGAAATAGACAGTGTATTAAGTTTTTGTAAAACCAAGTCAAAGATTCAAAGGCTTTTCTTCATAGTAAGGTTTTTCTCTAAAGGAGTTTAATTTCCGAAATCACACTCACCAAACAGCATTACATTAGGTATCACATATGTTAAAAAAAATAATTGAGTCAACATGGAGGATTAAGGATTAGACAAGATTTTGACACCGAAAGAATATTACTAACAATGATTGCTATTTAAAAATTTAAAAAGGAATATTGTATCCTTATTGAATTGAAGGCCAAGTTTGTTTGCTAATAAGCTTTGTCTAAGAATCTCGTCAGACACAAAGTAATTTGTATTCAAACTTAATAAAAATAATGAAAGTGCTCATTACATTTACTTCCACAAATTACCATGATAGATCTCACATATTATATCCTTGCAAATGTGAAGCCTGCATGCTGACTGGGCGAGTAACATTCTCACAACAATAAACCTGACTAAGTGCAAATCTAACTGCCTCCTCATGATATTGAACTGCAATCCTTTGTCAAATCCTTGTCGACAACATGCTGGGGCTAACTATTAATCAGAAACAACTCAACCAGTCAAATAGTGTGGTTACAGAACCTGGGTGTCCCAAAGACTTTCCACCATCCAGTAAGACCTGTCAGATGATAGAATACTCTCTAGTTCCCTAAGTGAGCCCTGCTCTAACAGCACTATGGGACGTTCACATTCTAGAGGAAAGAAACACATTTCAGTGGGCCCAGCTCCACCAACATTCACAATCTTCACCATTAGCACAGCATCCTGCAGCACATGCTAAAAGGTTCAATGCAACAACTAGTTATAGTTTCTTTCACATTCCCTTCCAGAACACCATTCAATCACAACCATTACGAGAAACACACATCACTTATTTTGCCTTTGCTGTTTCAGAATCCTCCCTCAGTGCTCTATGGGAGCAAATTCAACATCTGAAGTGTAGTACTTGCAGAAATTGTCTCATCACCATCCTCTCAAACACAATCCAGGATTAGGAGATAAATGTTGGTCTTCCTGATGGGTCCAATATTCCACATATGAATCAAAAGCATCAGCAATTTCTCATATTCTTTTGATGAGTGCATTTCCCACTGGGGTTAAATTTCTCACTAGAAATTCTTGTGACAAATTTATTCACAAGATGCATACAGCTAGTCTATTAAAGAAAATTTTAAAAAGGTCAAAGAGACAAAAATTACATTATCTTGTCTTCCAAAGCAAATAATGTTTTCATTCCTGGTCGAAGACATGGCCCAGATTTTCTGATAGCCTGTGCCAAGAAGAAAGCGAAAATGCACCAAAAGAGGAAACTTTAATTTTCTTGTCCATATTTTTCTGGATTTTTGAACATTAATGGAAACCAATGTTAATCATACCATTCGGCTCCTATGTCTTAGCCACAGTACACTGACAGTAAACTAAAGGTAACTAGACCCATAACTAAAGGTGGTGTGTGCAAATGAATTCCTATTACGGGAAAGTGAGGCCAGAATTTTCAGGCCCACGTGTGCAACATCTTAACCAAGTACATTGTTGGAATTGAATCAGAGCAGTTTTTAGCAGAAGAGATTTTTCAGCCAATCATGCCTGCACTCGCTCTAAACACAAAGGCTGTCACATTCAGTTCCAGACAGCCATTTTTTGTCCAAAACTGTAAATCCCTCCCTCATCTGTGGAACACAAATCCTCTTTTTTTTTTTTTTTATTAAAATGGTACCTGCTTCTACCATATTCCAGATCCTAAAAAACTTGCAGCAAATTTTATTTCTCATCTTCCTTGTCAATATTTTTGGATCAATGACAGCTGATTATTGACCCACATCAGTGAAAACAGTTTTTCCCCTTTACAAATTTTTTTAAAAATTATTTGAATTAAAATATTAAATTTTATACTCACATGATGCAACTGATTTGTGGAACATCTCTCTACATAGTGTTTCCAGTATTTCCTGTTTTGTCTCACTTAAGTTAGTGTAGTTAAGAATAAGTAAGAGGCTATCTTTAAGGTATGAATTGCTGTATTGTGTAATGATCTACTTTCATATAAACTTACATGCAGATAGTTTATTCCAAGTAACTAGCCACAATATCTTGCCATGACCACAAGTTTAAAAACATCAAGATAAGTCTTGACATTTGTGTTACACTGATAAAAGCTGGGGCACCACAGCAAACAGCCCTGGCTTATAGCTTTTCAATTCCTGGACTTTTGCAAGGCATGTATTTTGAGTGCAGTATTAGAGGTGTTTCAGTGACACACTTGTGCTTACCATCCAGCAGCCAGTTATATTGACTTATGCTTTTCAGTTCATGCAGTATTAGCCGAGTGATCACATCATCTGGCACCAGATTCCCCTCATCAATAAATGACTTGGCTAGTAATCCAACTTCTGCAACACAGCAAACACTGAATTAATATTGTTACAAACATCCAAGGCTGGTTTTCATGCACATATACGTTAGAAGTTTCACCTTGCGTCCTAAACCTGTTGACTTATAGTAGAATGTAATCCATAGGTCTAGGAGTTGACCAGCCAATCTTCATGTTTTGGTATATGGTGTGTAACCAACTTCCACTAACCCTTAGAGCCTGTGTTGTTTTCTGATCACTTACAATTATGGAAATAACTTAGAAAATGCATAGCTTGGCTTGGGAACCATCAGTTCCAATTTTTCTATGGGCTCTGGCCTTGACTCCTCAATGAAGTGGCTTATTGAAAGCCCTTTAGTCAATGTTTTGTAAGGTTAACTTTTAGTATAAACCCAAGAAGAACGCTATCTTTACCATTTCTCCCCTCCTCCTTCACCCTCATTCTCCTTGAGTAAATATCTGCATTGAATTCTGCAGCAAATTCACATCACGAGTGTGCATGATAGCTTGTACTTGATAATATTTCCATAAATAAATTGTAATAAGAACAAATCTGAGCTCTGTTGGTATCCACTCAAATACCCTGCTGTATTACAACATCACTACAAGTAATTGCTGAGATGTACTGTGCACTGGGTGGGAAGAGAAAAATAAACATCACTTCAAGGACAACACTTACGTCACTCACAAAGACCAGACAAGGGCACACTATAACATCAGCAGGAAATTCACTACTCGCCCAAAGTTGTTAATCATTTATGGTTGATTTTTTAAAATCAAATCTGAGTTTGCTTCACAAACTGGATGCAGTTTTATATAAAATAGTCCTTTTGTAGCTAAACAAGCACCATGGAGAGGGTGCAGAGGAGATTTATTGGACTGCTGCTTGGGTTCAAAGGAGAGTTTGGTCACTCTGGATCTTTATTGCCGGGAGCACAGGAGAATGAGGGGTGACATCACAGAAGTTTACAAAATCATGAATGTGGGTAAGATCATAGTTTTTTCCACAGGGCTGGGTAGTCCAGAACTACGGGGCACAGATACAGAACAAGAGAGGAGAGATTTAAAACAGATCTGTGAGTTAAGTTCTTTATGCACAGAGTAGTGAGAACTTGGAACGAGCTTCCAGAGTAATAGAGGTGGGTACCATTGCAACATTTAAGAAGTATTTGGATAGGCATATGAAAGGGAAGGGCTTGGAAGGTTATGGTCTGAATGTGGTCAACTGGGACCAGCAGGGAAGACTGAAGGTCCAACTGGTCTATGATAACTAGCATCCTCCCTGCTAGTCTCTGCGCTGGATTTAGGTTAGTGGGTTCATTTTATCAGACTCTTCGATGCTAATAAAAACTAATCTAATCTAATAAAGCTTCTTCAGATGCGCTGTTGAAGGTATCCTGATTGATTGCATCATAGTCTTCTTTGGCAATTTGAATCACAGCAACATAGGAAGCTGTAGAGAGTCGTGGACTCTGCCCAGTGCATCACAGGCACATCCCCTCCCCACTATTTGTAATGGAAACACTGCCCCTAAAAAGCAAATTGATCAAGATCCCCACCATGTCCTCTTTTTGCAGATACCATCAGGCAAGAGGCACAGAAACCTGAACAAACGTGCCTTCAACCATTTGGTTCTTGAACCAACAGGTAAAACCCTAATCACTAGTTTAACAATACTTTGACCACTTTGCACTAAAATGGACTTTTTTTTTGTTCTAATTCTAATTCTTGTAAAAAAAAAAATTGGGTATAATTTGTTTTTCCTGTGAATGCTGCTTATATGTTGCAATGTGTCTGCCATGCTGTAGCAAGTAAGGTTTTTTTTGCAACTGTGCATACATGTACTTCTGCATATGACAATAATTTTGACTGACTTATCTACTGAGCTACACCTTAGCTCAGCATGAGTCAGTATTGCTGAACTTTGGTTTATTTTAGTAGGGATTGTAAAATTAAATTTGGGTTATCAGACTAGTAAACTGGATAAATAAAGCCTTTCATGCTTAGTGCAAAGCTTCACCTGCAATTTAGTACGGCATGGACACCAACTCCAGCAATCCATATTTTCCATAATCTATTACAGCATAGACAGCCACTCAGTCTGTCAAATATATGTCATTTTACTGAGTAATCCCATTCTTCCACTAATTCTTGCTGTATCCTATTGCTGTTACATTCTCTTCAATTCCTCTCAGCTCTGACTATTCACCCACACACTGGGGTAACCTACATCAATCAATTAATCAACTACATGTCTTTGGGATATGAGAGAGAACAGAAGCACCCAGAGGAAGCACATGTTGTCATAGGGAGAGCGTACAAAATCCATGCAAACAACCCAAAATCCAGATTGAACCTGGATCACTAGAGCTCTGAGGAGCAGCTGCACTAATTGTGCCACTCAGAATCCATTCCCATCTCCCTGACAGTATAACAGCAAGAAAGTTACACTCTGTGTTCACGTTTGACTCCAGAGACTGGAGCAGAGGAAAACATGAGCACCACAATAGGGCAGCATTGTGAACATCCAGCCCACAACGTAGCTGCTCCATATCAAACATTCAGCTGAGACCATCAGCTTGATGCCAAAGAGCTCAGGAGATTATTGAGAGAGCAACAATGTGCTCTAGGTGTTGCAGACAAAAATTATCTCCACCCTCTTCACTAAATCCCAAACAAATTATCCAGGTTGTTTATTTTATTGAAAGTCATTGACTTTGTACACAAAATGACAGACATCTGCACCCTGCCAGGTGGGGTCCTCTTTGAATTCTACCTCACAGAGATTTGAAGAGTGGAACCAGCACTGAATCATTGACGTTCAAATGAGGGAGTATCCTGGGATAGATACTGTACACAAGTCATTTGAGACATGATACTTGATATGAGATGAGAGGATTTTCCCTGGCTAAAAATGTTGGATCTGCCTTCCTTGGCACTTAGGAGAGTCTTCATGAAACATACAGAAGTGGGCATGAGGGAATCTCAGAAGAGGGTCCATATATACACAATTAAGGAGTGGTCATTTATAACATTGCATTTAAAATTCAGACGTGTAGGAATTTCTTGTCACAGATGGTGTGAAATTTATGGAATTCTTTACCCCAGATGATTGTGAAGATGGGATTATTAGGGATATTTAAATAGGAAGGTATAAAATCTTGCAAGTCCAGGGAATTGAGAGCTAGGGAGAACTGCCACAAGAGAGGAGGTCTTCAGCCACAATCAGATTCAATGGTGGAGCCAGAACCCTACTCAGTTTGTCTTCCCAGTGTGTTCTTGTGGGTGGTAACTATAATATGTTCAGGAGGAAGAGGTGACTTTAGAACTGGGGGGAAAACAAACTTTTCTAGGAATTCACATCATGTTTGGGTCCATTGAAGATCAGTTGACAAACACCAATTTTCATCTTTAGAAAACATTCCAAAATGTGGACTTCTCTTATTCCACAATCAAAGCATCCAAATCAAATGGCATCACTCACAAGGTTAAGGACTGGATGCCCAGAGGCAGCCTGTCCTTTTCTACTTACAGTGAGGCAGCATGTCTGGGGTTGGAGGCTTATCTATGTAAGTGAGTGGGTGGGAAAGGAGCTTGTTTTGCCGGTGTTGTTTTGTTTTTTGTTACTGCTGATGGTGTTGTTCTGCTGAACATTGCGGGCATGGTACGCTGGCATTGGAATATGTGGCAACACATGCAGGCTGCCCCCAGCGCATCCTTAGGTGTGTCGGTTGTTAACACAGATGGCCCATTTCTCTGTATATTTCATTGCACACATGATAAGTAAATCTGAATCTCAGTCACCCAACAATTTCTAAGCAAAAGTAAATGTTTGAATGGAATCACTAATTGGGTTACATTTGATTGCCAATCTTACTGGCCTCAATTGTGCAATCAGTAGCAAAATTACAGCACCTGTCACTGACTGTAATAAAAGAAAAATACACTTTCCAGTGATCCTCCCACATGAGATTTTAATGGTGCATTGTTCTACCTTGTAGAGATGTGCAGCAACGTTGGATCAAAATCTTGGAAGGACCTTCTCAAACACTGGCAGTAAACAAGCCTCAAGTCTCATACCCAGTTATTACCCCTCAAACATCAGGCTCTTGAACAAGAAAGGGTAGCTTCACTCACTCCAACACTTAACTGATTCCACAAACTTAGCACTCACTTTTTCAGACTCTACAACTCGTGTCCTAAACATCTATTGCTTGTATATTTATTATTACTTTTTATATTTGCACAGTTGGTTGTCTTGTGCACAGTGGTTGTTTGTCCTTCTATGTGGTTTTTCCATTTATTCTACTGTTTTCTTTGTATCTATTGTGAATGCCCACAAGAAAATGAATCTCAGGGTAGTATATGGTGACATGTATGTACTTTAATAATAATCTACTCTGAACTTTGAACTTGAAGTTTAGGAAATGCAACATCCCAGCAAAGTCTAGAACATCACATACAGGCTGAGAGTGGCAATTCAAGCAAATGACAGACAATGATGATACCCAGAAATAGAGGAGCTGCTATCAATCTTTGACATCAACAGTCTACAAATAAAGAGAAGAAATGTCTACTCAGATGATGGTGAATTCTTGGAATTCTCTATCCAAGAGGGCTCAAAACTGAGTTGGAGGTGTTTTTTTTGGATATTGGAGGAATCAAGGGCAAGAAAGTACTGTGAGTCTAAGTAGGCCGAGTATCACGCAGGCTTCTTTGTAATATAACTGGCACAGCTGAGCAGGGCAATCAGTGGCTGTGGTGTGTCTGGATTGTCAGAAGACAGCTAATAAATTAGTGCATGAAAGACTGTTACATAAAATGAGAGTTCATGTGGTTCGAATGGTATGCTAGAAGTATGGAAACAACAGCAGGAAAAAGAGAGAAAAGGAATAAACAGGAGGTCAAAGACAAGAACATCTAGAGATGCTGGAAATTGAAGCAACACACACACAAAATGCTGGAGGAACTCAGCAGCATCTATGGAAAAGAGTACAGTAGATGTTTCAGGCCAAGACCCTTCATCAGGACTAGAAAAGATGAGATCAAGAAGGTGAGGGGAGGAAGAAGTACAAGGCAGCAGGTGATAGGTGAAACTAGGAGGAGGATTGGGGAAAGGGAGGAGTGAAATAAAGAGCTGGGAAGCTGATTGACAAAAGAGATACAGGGCTGGAGGAGGGAGAGTCTGATAGGAGTGGGTAGAAGACCATGGAAGGAAGCGAAGGAGGGAGAAGCACCAGAGGGAGGAGATGGGCAGGTAAGGAGATGAGGTGAGAGGGGAAAACAGGAGTGGGAATGGTGAAGGGCAGGCAATTACCCGAAGTTCAAGAAATTGATGTTCATGCCATCAGGTTGGCAGCTACCCAGACAGAATACAAGATATTGTTCCTCCAACCTGAGTGTGGCCTCACTGCAGCAGAGGTGGCCATAGACTGACAAGTTGGAATGGAGATGGGAAGTAGAAATGAATTGCTTGGCCACTGGGAGATCCTGCTTTTTCTGACGGATACAGTGTAGGTACTTGGTAATGTGAGCTCCCAATCTTTTTCAGGTTGTAAACAGTTGCAACAAGGATCACTATTACAAACTACTTGTGCATCACTGATTTGATTTAAAATAGAGCATGAGGTATTCAGGTTTACAGATAATACAAAGCTTTGTTGGAAAGTGAGCTAGAAAGATAATCAGCAGAGGAGTACAAGAGAGTGGCTGGTAAAGTGGCAGATGGAGAGTAATACAGTATAACAAATTATGTATTTAACAGTTATGCATTTTGCACTAATAATATAATACTCATTTACACAGATAATTATGTAATATTATGTAATTTAGCAGAAGGAAATAGCAAGCATTTCAAATAGTATTAGGAAATTGTGATAATAGCATTTTCCTACATTGAGAGAGTAAACATGTTTCAAAAGTACTTCATTTCATCATATGTGACAGAAGGTGCAAGATCACTACAAATTCAAAATTTATTTCTTTCCTTAATATTTCAGATTGACCAGCTGTACTCTCAGAAAAGGCAGAGTATTTCAGTCTCAATACACAATTTCTATCAGCCTTGAGATAGCTAATAAAGAAAAAGGTACTTTATACTTTATTGTCACCAAACAATTGATACTAGAACGTACAACCATCACAGCGATATTTAATTCAGCGCTTCGCGCTCCCGATTACAAATCAATAGTAAATATTAAAAATTTAAATTATAAATCATAAATAGGAAATAGAAAAGGGAAAGTAAGGTAAATTGGGTCGTGCGGTCCACTACTCCTTCTGAAGTCAACAACCAATTCCTTCGTCTTGCTGATGTTGAGGGATAGGTTATTGTCTTCGCACCATGCCACCAGGTTCTTAATTGCCTCTCTGTACTCAAACTCATCATTACCCGAGATACGGCCTACGATTGCGCTGTCATCAGCAAACTTATATGTTGAGTTCGATGGAAACTTGGCTACACAATCATGGGTGTACAGCGAGTACAGCAGGGGGCTGAGTACACAGCCTTGTGGGGCATCGGTGCGCACAGTGATTGTAGAGGAGAGCTTGTCCCCTATTTTTACAGCCTGGGTACTTTCAAAATGCTGCTATAAATCAACATTTAAATATAAAACTAACATAACTCATGTCAACTAAATGAACACAAACTGTATGCCATATAAAGGCAAGCTTAATTGAATTTTTCAATCCTGTCTTAAAACACTTAAATCTTTAACTAGTTTAAGCCCTTCCCTTTCAGAACTGTTGAGCATGCAAAACAGGCACCAAAAGAAAATTGTGGAAAAATACTCACTCAGCATGTTTCTCAACCTCCCCTCTCAGATGGCAGTGATCCTAAAGGCTGTAATTAAGTTTCCTCTTTCTAATTATTGCTTTTCTTCATACAACAGAAGCTTTCAAGTTTTTATCAATAGTAATTTAAAAAGTAAAGTAAGTAACATATTGCTGAAAGGCCTAGTGGATGTGGGGAGAGGATGTTTCCAATGGTGGGAGAATCTTAGACCAGAGGGTACAGTCTCAGAATGGAAGAATGTCCCTTTAGAACAGAGATGAGGAGGAATTTCTTTAGCCAGAGGGCAGTGAATCTGTGGAATTCATTGCCACTGGTGGCTGTGGAGACCAAGTCATTAAAGTGGAGGTTGGTAGGTTATTGATTAGTAAGGGTGTCAAAGGTTATGGGGAGAAGGCAGAAAGAATGGGGTTGAGAGTGAAAATAAATCAGCCATGGGGCAGACTTGATGGGGTGAATGGCCTAATTCTGCTCCTATGTCCTATGGTGTTATACAACTGTTTATTGGGCAGTTTGTTACTTTCACCAGATAAAGATCTCCACCTAACTGAGAGGAACAAAAATTGAATGGGAAGAAAAAACACTGAACACATGGACAGTGAACCAATAGATAACATTTCCCCACCTAACGATGATAGCTATTGTATATTGCACCTTCAACTGTTTGTTTTGTCCCAACTGTTCCCACTTTGCAATATGAAACAATACGATCTATTCATCGTTTCCATGAAAACGAACTTGCATTTGTATAGCACCTTTCATTATTTCAAGGCACTCAAAGTACGCTGTCACCAGTGGAGTACACTTTGATATTAATCAAACTCTGGGATATAAAGCAGATTACAAGGTCTTATATTGGCTGTTATTCATTAAAGAATAACCGTGGCGGGACCCACGTTTCGCGAGTCTTAATGGACAGGCGCTCCTCCTCCGCCTGGTACTGTACTCCAGACCTTCAGCCTTCAGACTACGATCTGCGGGGCGGGGGGGAGGAAGCGATGTTCCAGTCTTTGGACTCGGAGTTAACCACCGAGAGAAGGCCGTGCACAAAGAGAAAATCAGTTAATGAGGCCAGTTCATAAGGTTATCTTCACTCACATTCTGCAGTCTTTGGGTCAGCAACAAACAGGCCAGTCCCCAAACACTCTCATTACACAGGGCACCCGGGAAAACACATCGGGAAACAAATCAAGGACGCGACCCACCCAGCCAACACACTTTTTGTCCCTCTTCCCGCCGGGAGAAGGCTCAGGAGCTTGAAGACTCGTACGGCCAGATTTGGGAACAGATTCTTTCCAACTGTGATAAGACTGCTGAACGGATCCTGACCCGAATCTGGGCCATACCCTCCAAATATCCGGACCTGCCTATCGGTTTTTTTGCGCTACCTTACTTTCCCTTTTCTATTTTCTATTTATGATTTATAATTTAAATTTTTAATATTTACTATCGATTTGTACTCCAGGGAGCACGAAGAGCAGAATCAAATATCGCTGTGATGATTGTACGCTCTAGTATCAATTGTTTGGCGACAATAAAGTACAGTATAAAGGATACATGGATACAAAGGGTCAATTCCGGCCGCTGTCTCCCCTCCATCTCTGCCCACCAGTAGAAAAGGAGTCGGGGGAAGGGGAAGAGCGGGTCAAGAGCAATGCTGCTACGCGAGATTCACTCTCAGCTCACCCCCACCGGTCCCCCTCACACCCCACCTACCGGTCTTCCTGCGGATGTTATCTCGCAGTAGCTCCCCGCTGGCGACGTACTTCAGCCCGAAGGTGCTGACAATGCGCTCGGACACGGTGCCTTTCCCCGAGCCGGGAGGACCCATGATGAGGGCCCGGAACAACACCCGAGCCCCCATGGTTAGGGATAGGCCGGTGGTTCCCACTCCCCGTCAGCGATGGGACCACAGCGGCAGCTCCACTCCGCTCGGCAGCAACACTGCTGCATGGACTTGGCTCGGTGCGAGAGCCGGTACCACGGCTCCGCGGCAGGAAGTGACAGTGACTGGGAGGAGAAACCCTCGGGGGCGGGAGCCAGCGATGTAGCGAAGCAGAGCGGGGATTGTGCAATGGAAAGCAAGCCGTGGAAGCGTGAAATCAATTACGAATGCGCGTTGTAAAGGATGCAGGGCAGGAGGATGACAGTCTGACAGTTGTGTTGTTTTCCAGGAAAGTAACCCAGAGAACAGGAACGCGAGTAGGCTGCTCGGCTGTTCAAGGCTGATTCAATTGTGCGCTCAACTCTATTCCTCCACCTCCTTGCTTATCAGGGATCTTTCTGCCCTGCCTTAAAATATTAGAGCAGTCACATTGACCATAATAACGTGCTTCGAGAGGCTGTTGGTGCTGAGGATTAACTCGTGCCTGAGCAAGGGGACCCACTCCATTTTGCCCTCCACAGCGGTTGCAATCTCTGGTTCTCCATCCTGCTTCCGAGCACATAGACAACACAAAATATGCATCGCGCTGCTGTTTACGGATTACAACTCGTCGTTCAATACCTTCATCCCTCGGTATTAATAACCAAGCTTCTAAAAGCGGTGCAACTGGATCTTCAATGTCCTTATCGGGAGACTACAGTCAGTACATATTGGTGATAGGGATACCTCGGGAATGCGTGTTTAGCCCACTGTTCTGCCGTCTCTACACTTAATGACTGCGTGGCACAGCTCAAATGTCATCTCTGAATTCGCAGATGGCGTGACGGTTATTGATAAAATCTCGAGTTGCGACTGGTTGAGTGGGATGGCGAGAACAACCTCACTCTCAGTATCAGCAAGAGGAGGGATGATTGTGGACTTTGGCAAGGGAATGTCGGGAGGACACAAACCAGTCCTCACTGAGGGGTCAGCAATGGAAAGGCGAAGCGACTTCATGTTCCTGGGCAAACACGAGGAAATCTGCGGATGCTGGAAATTCAGGCAACACACACAAAATGCTGGTGGGACGCAGCAGATCAGGCAGCATCTATAGGAAGAGGTACAGTCGACGCTTCGGGCCGAGCCTCTTCTTGTTATTACAATCAGGGAGGAGATACAGGAGTACGAAGACCCACACTCAATTCCAAAATAGATTCTTTCCTCCACAATCATATTTCTAAATGGTCCATGAACATTACCTCATTATTCCTATTTTTGCACTAGTTATTTTGAGATTTATAGTAATTCTGTCATTGTGCTGTACTACTGATGCAAAACAACACATTTCACGTCATGTAGACAGCGATAATAAATCAGGTTATGATTTACATCGCCCTTTGAGAAAGTGTGTTGCAAAGGCTCACAGTCTTGTGTGAAAATCAGTCAGAGGGGGAAAGCGAAGGTGAGCAGACAGGTAGTGCAGAGCACCCCTGTAGCCATTCCCCTGAATAATAAGTTTACCGTCCTGGATACTGTTGGTGGGGACGACCGACCAGGTGTGAGCCACGGTGGCAGGGCCTCCGGCACTGAGTCTGACCCTGTGGTGCGGAAGGGTGGGATGGACAAGAGGAGAGCTGTCGTCATTGGAGACTCTATAGTCAGGGGAGCAGACAGGAGATTTTGTGGACGTGAGAAGGTCACCCGCATGGTTTGTTGCCTCCCGGCTGCCAGGGTCTGGTATGTCTCTGACCGGGTGCACGACATCCTGGTACGAGAGGGAAAGCAACCAGAAGTCGTGATACATGTTGGGACCAACGACATAGGCAGGAAGAGGGATGAGGTCCTGAAGTGTGAGTTTCGGGAACTAGCTAGAAGGCTGAAGAACAAGACCTCAAGGGTGGCGTTCTCAGGATTGCTGCCAGTGCTACGTGACAGTGATGGTAAGAATTGGAGGAGATGGCAGTTGAATGCGTGGCTGAGGAGTTGGTGCAGGGAGCAGGGTTTTAGATTTTTGGATCATTGGGATCTCCTCTGGGGAAGGTGGGACCTGTACAGATTGGATGCGTTGCACCTGAACTCGAGGGGGAGCAATATCCTTGCAGGTAGGTTCGCTGGCATGGTTCGGGAGGGTTTAAACTAATTGGCAAGGGGGTGGGACCCAGAGCGATAGAGCAGCGGAAGAAGTGCATGGAGTAAAGCCAGACCTAACATATAGAGGGGCTTTGAGGAAAGAGAAGCAGAATAAACGGTGTAAAGACAGCAAGGTAGAAGGGCTGAAATGTGTGTACCTCAATGCAAGAAGCATCAGGAACAAAGGTGATGAACTGAGAGCTTGGATACATGCATGGAATTATGATGTAGTGGCCATTACAGAGACCTGGCTGGCACCAGGGCAGGAATGGATTCTCAATATTCCTGGATTTCAGTGCTTTAAAAGGGATAGAGAAGGGGGAAAAAGGGGAGGAGGGGTGGCATTACTGGTCAGGGATACTATTACAGCTACAGAAAGGGTGGGTAATCTAGCAGGATCCTCTTTTGAGTCAGTATGGGTGGAAGTCAGGAACAGGAAGGGAGCAGTTACTCTATTGGGGGTATTCTATAGGCCCCTTGGTAGCAGCAGAGATACAGAAGAGCAGATTGGGAGGCAGGTTTTGGAAAGGTGCAAAAATAACAGGGTTGTTATCATGGGTGACTAACTTCCCTAATATTGATCGGCACCTGATTAGTTCCAAGGGTTTAGATGGGGCAGAGTTTGTTAAGTGTGTCCAGGTTGGATTCCTGTCACAGTATGTGGACTAGGGGGAATGCCATACTACATTTAGTACTAAGTAATGAACCGGGTCAGGTCACAGATCTCTGTGGGTGAGCATCTGGGGGACAGTGACCGCCGCTCCCCAGCCTTTAGCATTATCATGGAAAAGGATAGAATCAGAGAGGACAGGAAAATTTTTAATTGGGGAAGCACAAATTATGAGGCTATAAGGCTAGAACTTGCGGATGTGAATTGGGATGATGTTTTTGCAGGGAAATGTACTATGGACATGTGGTTGATGCTTAGAGATCTCTTGCAGGATGCAAGGGATAAATTTGTTCCGGTGAGGAAGATAAAGAATAGTAGGGTGAAGGAACCATGGGTGACAAGTGAGGTGGAAAATCTAGTCAGGTGGAAGAAGGCAGCATACATGAGGTTTAGGAAGCAAGGATCAAATGGGTCTATTGAGGAATATAGGGAAGCAAGAAAGAAGTTTAAGAAGGGGCTGAGAAGAGCAAGAAAGCAGCATGAGAAGGCCTTGGTGAGTAGGGTAAAGGAAAACCAAGGCATTCTTCAATTATGTGAAGAAAAAAAGGATGACAGGAGTGAAGGTAGGACCGATTAGAGATAAAGGTGGGAAGATGTGCCTGGAAGCTATGGAAGTGAGCGAGGTCCTCAATGAATACTTCTCTTCGGTATTCTCCAGTGAGAGGGAACTTGATGATGGTGAGGACAATATGAGTGAGGTTGATGTTCTGGAGCATGTTGATATTAAGGGAGAGGAGGTGATGGAGTTGTTAAATTACGTTAGGACAGCTAAGTCCCCGGGGCCTGACGGAATATTCCCCAGGCTGCTCCATGAGGTGAGAGAAGAGATTGCGGAGCCTCTGGTTAGGATCTCTATGTCCTCGTTGTCCATGGGAATGGTACCGGAGGATTGGAGGGACGCGAATGTTGTCCCCTTATTCAAAAAAGGTAGTAGGGATAGTCCGGGTAATTATAGACCAGTGAGTCTTACGTCTGTGGTGGGAAAGCTGTTGGAAAAGATTCTTAGAGATAGGATCTCTGGGCATTTAGAGAATCATGGTCTGATCAGGGACAGTCAACATGGCTTTGTGAAGGGCAGATCATGTCTAACAAGCCTGAGAGAGTTCTTTGAAAAGGTGACCAGGCATATAGATGAGGGTAGTGTAGTGGATGTGATCTATATGGATTTTAGTAAGGTATTTGACAAGGTTCCACATGGTAGGCTACGCTTATTCAGAAAGTCAGAAGGCATGGGATCCAGGGAAGTTTGGCCAGGAGGATTCAGAATTGGCTTGCCTGCAGAAGGCAGAGGGTCGTGGTGGAGGGAGTACATTCAGATTGGCGGATTGTGGCTAGTAGTGTCCCACAAGGATCTGTTCTGGGACCTCTACTTTTCGTGATCTTTATTAATGACCTGGATGTGGGGGTAGAAGGGTGGGTTGGCAAGTTTGCAGATGACACAAAATTGGTGGTGTTGTAGATAGTGCAGAGGATTGTCGAAGATTGCAGAGAGACATTGATAGGATGCAGAAGTGGGCTGAGAAGTGGCAGATGGAGTTCAACCCGGAGAAGTGTGAGGTGGTACACTTTGGAAGGACAAACTCCAAGGCAGAGTACAAAGTAAATGGCAGGATACTTGGTAGTGTGGAGAAGCAGAGGGATCTAGGGGTACATGTCCACAGATCCCTGATAGTTGCCTCAAAGGTGGATAGGGTAGTTATGAAAGCTAACACCCCATAAGCTTTCTTAAGTCGAGGGATAGAGTTTAAGAGTCGCGATGTAATGATGCAGCTCTATAAAACTCTGGTTAGGCCCCACTTGGAGTACTGTGTCCAGTTCTGGTTGCCTCACGAAAGGAAGGATGTGGAAGCATTGGAAAGGGTACAGAGGAGATTTACCAGGATGCTGCCTGGTTTAGAGAGTATGCATTATGATCAGAGATTAAGGGAGCTAGGGCTTTACTCTTTGGAGAGGAGGATGATGAGAGGAGACATGATAGAGGTGTACAAGATAATGAGAGGAATAGATAGAGTGGATAGCTAGTGCCTTTTCCCCAGGGCACCACTGCTCAATACAAGAGGACATGGCTTTAAGGTACGGGGTGGGAAGTTCAAGGGGGATATTAGAGGAAGGTTTTTTACTCAGAGAGTGGTTGGTGCGTGGAATGCTCTGCCTGAGTCAGTGGTAGAGGCAGATACACTAGTGAAGTTTAAGAGACTACTAGACAGGTATATGGAGGAATTTAAGGTGGGGGGGTTATATGGGAGGCAGGGTTTGAGGGTCAGTACAACATTGTGAGCCGAAGGGCCTGTATTGTGCTCTACTATTCTATGTTCTAAAATATTTTGCGTACTTTAAACGAGTGAGCCTTGGTTCTACATGTACTCCAGATACTTTCACTAGGAACAGTGCTCACTTTGTTATCTGTTAAAGTATGCACTCCCAAAGCAATGCTGAGAGTGTGTACTTCTGGAGAGAAATAATCTGGGAATAGTGTAATTCCAGAAGTTTAGCTATTAATTGTTACTTAATTGTTAGAATTATTCCAATACATTAAAAAACAATTCTATTTTTTTGTAAACTGGAGACAGTCTGTTTTATAGAGACCTGTAAAAAAAACTAACCTGTTCTATAACCTGATTGTCACTGTACTGAGGTCATAGATCTCTTTACCCTTTTCTCCTCAGAGAAAATAATCAACTTATTAACCAGACTGATCTCAAAATAACAATAGATATTGTAAAAGCACATACACTTCCATTATGTTGTTGACTGTCAATTAGCATCAATGGCAGATATTTGACTCACGTGACCAGAGCGTTTTGAGTACAGTATTGCATCGAGTTTATGGAGACTGTGAACATTCATAGAACCTCTGGGGTCATGTTTCAGAACAGTTCCTAATTGTAGGTGATTCTTTCCAATAAGTTTAGAAGTTGCTTCCTTGCATTCATGATATGGTGTCTGCAGTAACAAATTATGAAGTTGCGTCTTGAGCCCACCATGTTCGGGCCCTTGACGTTCCATACTTGGTGAACTTAAATATGCCAAAGAAATTTAAAAAGTAATTAGTTCCTGCAGAATAGTATTAACGATTTGTAATGAAGGACTGAGCTTGCCTTGCTGTGCTTTGCGAATGTTAATGTATTTCAAATAGTGTCACTTAATTAAGAGGCTCAATGTCATTGTCGGCTTGGTGCTGCCTTATAAATCAGGGCAGCAGAAAATCCAGAGTAGAAGTTAGTGTCTGTTCTGAGAAATCTTTGGAAATTATGTTTTAAGCACAAGATCTAGAGATTCAGGATGCAAAATCTAAATAGTAATTGCACTATGCCTGCGTCTTGTGGTTTGATAAACTGTATATTTCAGAGTCAGGATGAGAGAAGCAATTGCTGAAAAGTTGTGAGAGAGAGAGAGAGAGAGAGAGAGAGAGAGAGAGAGAGAGAGAGAGAGAGAGACACACACACACATACACACTCTCACTCAGGGTTTTGAAGAATGATACACTCTACCTGATTGTTAGAATGGATCATTCCTTGGTCAGGTGCAGCACGACATTGGGATATGGGCATCATAAACACAAGAGATTCTGTTGGTGCTGTAGATCTCAAGTGGTACACACAGAGTTCTGCAGTTGTTCAGCAGGTAAGGCAGTGGCGAAGGAGAGGAATAAAGAGCCAGCATTCAACTGTAATGAAGTGTCCTCGCTCGAAGCATTGACTGTTTATCTTTTGTATATATGCTGCCTAAATGTCTGTTGTGATGCATCTAGTGTGGTAGTGTCATGTTAATGTTGTGACAGTGCTTGTCGTCATCACTTTCAGCTTCCACCACTGGCTAGCTGTCTTGGGAAAAGGAGAGCTGAATGTGTAAATCTCTCCCTGCCAGTACATAGCCTGTCCAATGCCAAGCCTCATATAGTACCTCCTCACTGGTGGCACATGGAAACTGAACTCCTTTTGGACTCAGGCTGAACTACAGAGAATGGGGAGGAGCTCTGGCCCCTGCACACAGACCCACTGGTGTGTGGACACACCCTGGTGCGTGGACACGCCCTGGTGCTCATGAACCAGACCCCCAGCTCTGGGTAAATAGCCCCACTGCCTTGTGGGCAGCCTCGGGAGAGACGAAGGCTATGGGAGTGAACCTGGACAGCAAATCTGGAGTGGAGCCCCCAAGGTGGATGGGCGTCTTTGAACATCTTTCCAGCAGCTCCTGCAGCCAAGCTGGTGCCAAACAGATTGAACATAGAAACTGCAGCACATTACAGGCCCTTCAGCCCATGATGTTGTGCCGACCATGTAACATACTCTAGAAATTGCCTAGAATTTCCCTAGCACATAGCCCTCTATTTTTCTAAGCTCCATGTCCCTACCTAAGAGGCTCTTAAAAGACCCCGTTGCATCCGCTTCCACCATTGCCGCCGGCAGTGCATTCCACGTACTCACCACTCTGTGGAAAAACTTACCCCTGACATCCTCTTGGTACCTATTACCAAGCATCTTAAAACTATGCCCTCTTGTGCTAGCCATTTCAGCCCTGGGAAAAAGCCTCCAGTCAGTGCCCCTTATCTTATACGCCTCTATCAGTTCACCTCTCATCCTCCATCGCTCCAAGAAGAAAAGGCCAAGTTCACTCAACCTATTCTCATAAGGTATGCTCTCCAATCCAAGCAACTTCATTGTAAATCTCCTCTGCACCCTCTCTATAGTATCCGCATCCTTCCTGTAGTGAGGTGACCAGAACTGAACACAGTACTCCAAGTGGGTCTGACCAAGGTCTAATATAGCTGTAACAGTACCTCATGGCTCTTGAACTCAGTCCCATGGTTGATGTATTACTTCAAATGATTTCCTTTGGACTACACGGGTGAGGCTGAGAGGAAGATCTTGACGACTGGGCATCTCAGGATCTCAAAACCTTCCCCCCAGGCTTATGATGATCATTATCATCACCCATTGTCCTTTGAGACAGACGAATGACAACAAACCATATGCTGCCTGACCTGCAGAGTTCTTGCAGCATTTTGTATGCAATAAACAAATATCACACTTTTTAATTTATTCTTTAAGCATCACTATAATTTTAGGCCAATGAAGGCAGCGACAATTTTCAACTGCACAAATATTTAAATACCAGTTTCTTCCAGATCATAACACTTTCACCAAATTCCAGGACATTTTCTCACCTTTGCAAGCCTTGTTTCCTCTAGATATTTTCCTTCTAGATCTTCCAGCATCAGAGTCCCCAACCTCACATCTCCACACGTGGACCCAGTGCTTCAACTGAGCATTTGTCTCACAGACATATCTTTATTGTTCGATATTACTCTCTCCTCCCTTGTTCAAATTCTTCTATCTTCCAGCTGTCATATCCACTATTGTGACAGTTTTTTTAGTTTCCTGATTCTTGTGTGTTCATTTTCAGCATGGATATCCCTTTAAACCTACATTCCACACTCGAGTCATCTGATGGGCCCTCGTTTTGTTGAACAGAGGCCCATCAAGTACTCCTCTGCCTCTATCCTTTGCCTAACTGAATTCATTCTCATATAAAACATCTTTTTTTAAGTCTTCACCCCCTTTGTCCAAATGAATGATGTATTTCTTTCTAACCTTATCAACTCTGGAGAACTCCCATCTACTACAGCAAAATCACAGTTCCCTTTTCCTGCACTGCTTGTTTCCACATTCTACTCAAGATCTGAAAACCTGACCGTCCGCAGACCCATTGGCTCCACCTGCTCCTGTTCCACTGAACTCATGTCCACATACCTTTTTGACTCCATTCTATCCCCCTTGGTTCAGTCCCTTCCCATCTACATCCATGATGCTTCACATGCTCTTGATCTCTTCAACAACTTACAATTCCCTGGCCCTGAACCCCTCATTTTCACCATCAATATCTAGTCCCAATACACTTATCCCTGACACACATAAAGATGACCTTAAGTTCTTTCTTGACAAAACATATGACCAGTTCCACTCCACCACTACTCTCCTCCATCTGGTAGAGCTGGTCCTCACTTTCAAAGTCTTGCCAAAGGGTTCTAGCCCAAAACGTCAACTGTACTTTTTTCCATTGATGCCACCTGGCCTGCTGAGTTCCTCCAGCATTTTGTGTGTGTTTCTCACTTTCAAGTATTTCTCTTTCAGCTCCTCCCATTTTCCCCAACTTGGGGGTAGCCATGAGCACCTACATGAGCCCACGCTATGTATACCTTTTCATTGGTTATATAGAACAGTTCATGTTCCAAGCTTTCCCTAGTAATGCTCCCCAACTCTTTCTGCACTACATTGACGATGACATAGATACAGCTTTATGCACCCATGCTGAGCTCGTCAATTTAATCAACTTTGTCTCTAACTTCCGCCCTGCCCTTAAACTCAGTTGGTCCTTTTCTGACACCTTCCTCCCTTTTCCCGATCTGTCTCCAGCACTGGAAACAAGCTGTCTACCGGCATCTTTTATAAACCTACTGAATCCCAAGCCCTCTTGACAACACACACACAAAATGCTGGAGGAACTCAGCATGCCAGGCTATCTTGACTATACCTCTTCCTACCCTGTCTCCTGTAAAAAGCTATTCCCTTTTCTCAGTTCCCAGGATGAGGTCTTTCTTTCCAGGACATATTCCCTAATCATCCTTCTGTCACACTGGGGTGCTGGGAATGGACCCAAATGCGAGACACAGACACTGAAGTACAAGGAACAGGACTTGACTAGAGTAGGGACGTGACAGGATTCAGACCAGGAGCAGGGACAAGAACGCAGATTTGGGCTAGTGAAAGCAGGACCAGGACTAGAAACCATGGACTAGGAGACAAGGCTTCGACTCCGAGACTGAGACTGGACAAGGACCCAGAACCTGGGTCTTCCCTCGGGCTTGGACCCCAGAACTGGGCAAGGACATGACATGGCTTCGGGACAGGACGTGGCTGGGGTCTAGAGGCTTGAGTTTGGAGACAGGCTGGAGTCTTTGCTCTTGAGGCTTGAGGGCCTTGGGTCTTGAGCTTGGCTGCAGGCTGGGGACTTCAGGCTTGGGTTCCTGGAACCTGGCCTGGGATCTTCGAGGCTTAGGTTCCTGGAGCTACTCCTGGGCAGGACGCAGAGGCTAGGACAGGGAGGGATGGACCCAGCCACAGGGTAACGGCAAATAGCCTGCTTACCTGACAGAGGCAAGGGACAGGGAGGGACGGAACCAGCTGCAGTGTAACAGCAATCGGCCCAGCTTACCCGACAGAGGCAAGAGACAGGGAGGGACAGAACCAACCACAGGGTAATGGCAATCAGCCTAGCTTACCTAACGGAGGCAAGGACAGGAAAGGAGCTCAGTCCAGGGTGACTGAGCTTCAGGGCAGCCAGCAACCTTGGCTGGCTACAGAAACACCCAAATCCATACCACAGTGACTGCTCCAAAGAGTAGCAACAAGGCTCCATGAAGCAGTGGTCCTCCAACCAGGCCTAGAGATCACATATGATTTTACTTGCCTTCTATCAGCAGGTTGCTCCAAGGAGGACTGACCAGACAAACCAGCAACACACACTCAACCCCAAGGCTACTTTAATTCCAAGCCCCAAGATGGGAATCAGGTGCCGATGATTAACTCAACCAAATGAGGGACAGCTGGAAGACCCGGAGTCCTGAGTACATTGACCGGACCATGAACCAGAATACAGACTTCACGGACCGGACCATGACACCTTCTTGAAAGAATGGGGTTTCCATTCCTACGCCATTAACGCTGCCCTCACCCACATCTCCTCCATCTCATGGACATCTGCAGTCACCCTATTTTTCCACCCCTTAACGGGGATAGAGTTCCTCTTTCCTCACCTACCATTCCATGAGTCTCCACATCCAACACATCATTCACCACTCCCTCCGCAATCCTAAATGGGATCCTATCACCAAGCACATCGTTTCCTCCCTCCACTCTCCACTTTTTGCAGGGATCACTCACTGATTCCCTTGTCCATTCATCCCTCCCCACTAATCTCCCCCTGGCACATATCCCTACAGGTGACAGAATTGCTGCACTTGTCCATTCACCTCCATTCGGGGCCCCAAACAGTCCTTTGAGGTGAGGCAACACGTCACCTGCAAATCTGTTGGGTTCATCTATTGTATCTGGTATTCCCAATGTGGCCTCCTCTATAATAGTGAGAGCCGACATAAATTGTGGGGGGGAGGGACACTTTGTCAAGCACCTCTGCTCCATCCACCAAAAGTGGAATTTCACATTTTAATTCCTATCCCCATTCTCCTTCCAACATGTTGGTCCACCGGCCTCTGTCTAGATAGACTCTGTCCTGATAACATGAATAGATTACTCCTTTCCATAAAGTTTCCCCTCCCCCTTCCCTCTTTTTCCATTCCCCACTCTGGCCTCCTACTTCCTCCCCTCTCCTGCCTGTCACCTCCCTCCCATGCCTCTCCTTCTTCCCTTCCTCCCATGGTTCACTCTCCTCTTCTATTAGATTCCTTCTTCTCCAGTCCTTTACCTTTCCCACCCACCTGGCTTCACCTTTTGTCTATCTAGCTAGTCCTCCTTCCCTTCCCCCCACCTTTTTATTCTGGCGTCTTCCCTCTTCCTTCCCAGTCCTGAAGAAGTGTCTTGACCCAAAAACATTGACTGTTTCTTCATTTCCATTGGTGCTACCTGATCTGCTGAGTTCCTCCAGCATTTTGTGTGCTGCTCTGGATTTCCATCATCTGCAGAATCTCTTGTGTTTGAGATGTAAGTACGTTCCTGTGTGGGCCTGTCTCATTGTATGATATGTGGAATTGCTTTGTCTCAGTCCTCCTCAGGCACCTTCCCTGAGCATATTCTCTGGCATGTTATTAACTTCCATTGCTGTTGTTTCTGCTATAGAAGGTTTTTTTTCTCATTTCTACAATTCTACACTACTTTGAGGTTTAATATCACCAGCATATGTAGTGGAACAACAAATTTCATGACATACGCCGGTGATATTAAACTTGATTTTGATTCTGATTCTTTTACTAAATCACTCATGGAGATCATTCCTTTATTGACTACACTAACAGTAGCTCAGTGGATGGAATAATGACCAATATCTATTACAGACATAGCTATCTTAGCTACAGCTTCACACAAAATGCTGAAGGAACTCAGCAAGTCAGGCAGCATCTATGGAGGAGGATAAACAGTCTACAATTCAGGCTGAGACCCTTCATCAGGACAAACAAATTCTTGATGAAATGTCTCGCCCCAAAACGTCAACTGTTTATTCCCCTCCATAGATGCTGCCTGACTTGCTGTGTTCATCCAGAACTGTGTGTGTTGCTCAAGATATCCAGCATCTGCAGAATCTCTTGTGTTTTTCTTAACTCCATCTTCTCAGACACTGCATTCTGTAAGAACTCCATTCCAATTTCTCTGGGTACGTTCTGAAACTTCCCCTTTTCTGATAAGGTCAATTTCCACACAGTGCTTTCTGATGTCTTCTTTGCCTTAACTGCAGCCAAGGGTCTGGGATAGAGTCCTTTTTTTGGACAGTGTTTCAGACCAGGGGCCATGGTTATGTGATTAGAGATCAGGTTTACAGTCCGGTAGCCAGGGTCCACTTCCAATAGCTGAGGTTTCATGGAGATATAAGATGCTGGAGGAACTCAGTGGGTCAAGTGGTATCTGTGGGGGAAATGGACGGCTGATGTTTTGGGTCAAAACCCTTCATCTGAACAAGTGTCCCTCCTGTGCTGGAGGTTCAGTTAAGACGGGTGGAGTTTCTGTCCTCTGGGTTGGGTTTCTGTACCATGATTGTGATTTGAGTCAGATGGGTAGTGTTCCTTCTTCTTCTTTTGTGCTAATGGCCGCTCACACCTTTCAGGAAGATGCATTACAGTCACCTACTGTATTGGAGTATAACAGGAATCATGACTGGGATTCGAAACCTGTTTTAATTAAAAAGTTCACCAGGGCCCTACATAATTTAACCATCCCTGCCTCAGGTGCCAGAATATCCTGCAAACTAGGCACCCCAGATCTACCTAATAATTGCCTAAACAGCTTCCTATGGTCCATCTGTGGCATGTTCCATTGTCTCTGGGACCTTACAAAAATCACACCACCGGCTCCCATGCTTCCCAACACCTCCAGTTTAAATTCCATGTGGAATATTTTGGAGGATCAAGAACCAAGAACAGGTGTCAAAGTGGAGTGCAAACCTCAATCTCGTCAACCACTCATCTTTCCTTCTATTCCTTCTCAAAAGGCGCCTCCCCTGAACCGATAATACCACCTCCCTGTCCTACTCCTATCCCACATTTTCCAATCCCAGATAGTCTAATACAAGATTTGGCTTCATACTTTCCTATATTGGCTATAATCTCTACCTCCGATTTAGTAAGTGCCTGCTTTGCTACATCGCCTGCCCTTTCATTACCCAATACACATGCATGCACAGGTACTCAACAAAACTGGGCGGTGTTCCAAACCAGTGGGCGTGATCTAATTTAGATGGGCGGCGCTCCCGACCAATTGGAGTGATCTGAGTCAGAAAGAGCGGAGTTACAGTCCGGTAGGCGGGGTTTGATCCGGATGCACCACGTGCGCGGCCTGCAAGATGGCGGGCGGCAGCCGGACGCTGTGCTGGGAGGGAGCCCGCTTCTTGAGGATGCGACTCACACTTGCCACCTTGAGTGGCCGCTCGGTGCGCATCTCCGCAATCCGGAGCCAAGAGATGGAACCTGGCCTGCGTGGTGAGTGTGTGCGGCGCGGCCAGGGAGCACGGTGGGTGAGCGGCCGGGCAGCTGTGAGGGATCGCGGTGCGTCAGTCTCCGCACCGTGTTGTTCACCAAGCTGTGCTCGGTGAAGCCGCCGCGTGTTGTGACCTCCGGCTGTCTGGGGTTACTGTGGTTCGATAGTGAGGAGATGGTCCATTTGTTTCTCTTTCTTCCCCCCCACCCCGCCGTATTGTTTGTGAGGTGGGGTAACCAATGATTAGGCAATGATTATTGATGGACTAGGTGTGAATGTAAGAGGTGAAATTAATATACTTGCAGCTGGTGTGACATTTGTGGATGGTTCATATAGAATTTGGTAAAATAATGTAAGTATATGTACGATCTAATAAAACTTTAGTAAGGCCACAGCTGGAATATTGTGTTCAATTCTGATCAACGCACTAGAAAAAGGATGTGATTGCACTGAAGAAGGTGCAGAGGAGGTTCATGAGGATGTTGTCTGAATTGGAATACCTCAGCTATGAAGAAGAGACCTGGTTTGTTTTTTTTCTTGGAATTTCAGGACCTGATAAAAGTACAAATTACAGTATGCGACATAGGTAGGATAGACAGGTGTAAACATTTCCCCATAAGCAGCTGTGCTTATAATCAAAGTAATAGGTTTAAGCTGACAAGTAAGCAGATAAGAGGGAATATGACGAATGGTTTATTCACCAGAGGGTGTTTGGACTGTACTGTGTGAGAGGGTGATGGAGGTAGGTACTCTCACAATATTTAAGTATTTGTGTATCAGTTGTATCAACTTTTATCAGTTAATGGGGCCATTTAGTTCATTGTCAGCTCCTTAAATTACAGTTTGAGTATTTGCTCTCTTTAGCCTAGGGAAAAAAATCAGTTTCAATTATTTATTTGGTTTCCTTTACTAGACCTTTCCAGATTGTAACAGTCTACTGTATCAAAGACAATCTTATAGCCAATTAATAAATCAGTATTCTCTGTTTTGCTGTCACTGTAAACACTTTAAGTGCGCAAGTTCATGTGTGGGTTCACTACCTATTGGTGAAGAAATATTTTTCCAGCTCAGGCCTAGGGCCTCTGCCCCTTCCCTCTTCAGTCCTGACGAAGGGTTCCCAAAACGTTGACTGATCATTTCCACGGATGCTGCCCGACCTGCTGAGTTCCTCCAGCGTGTTGTGAGTGTTGCTTTGACCCCAGAGTATTTTGTGCTTACGATTAGCTGGGCCTTTATTTTGTGATTACAGCTGCTTGTTTTAGACACCTCAGCAAAGGGAAACAAGTTTGAGCTTATTGTTGTACAGCTATACACATGTATACAGGTAAATGAAGCATTATTCCTCTGGGGCCAAGATGCAAAACACAGTACATGTATTCATACACAGCACATATAGTTATGTTCCAGCACATAGAGTCTAAAATAACATTAACATGTCGCTGAGTAGCATGGTGTGCAGAGATACCGAAACAATTACTTGCCAGTATTTCTACTGTGAGTATAGGCAGAGACTGAAGACTTCAGCACCGGACCAGGGAGGCACAGGTCTGCTTTGAATTGGTGGACCGGACTGTGTTCAGGGAGTCATCTTTGAGCCTGGATGAATATGCCACAGTTTTCACAAACTTCATTGCAACCTGTATGGATGAGTGTGTGCCTACAAAAACTTGCTTTACATACTCAAACCAAAAGCTGTGAATGAACCAGGAGGTTCTTAGTCAACAGACTAGATCTGTGGCATTTAAGTCTGGTGATGTAGCTCTATATAAGAAAACCAGGTATGACTTGTGGAGTGCTATTTCAAGAGCCAACAAACAATTCCAGGAGAAGTTAGAGGCATGTCAACTCTGGCAGACTATTTCTTCCTACAGATACTTCCTACTTCCAATATCATGAATGGCAGCAATGCTTCACTACCAGAGGAGCTCAACATCTTTTACGCTTGCTTTGAAAGGGAAAATAAAACCACAGCTATGAGGATCCCTGCAGCATCTGATGACCATGTAATCTCTGTCTCGGAGGCTGACGTCAGGCTGTCTTTCAAGAGGGTGAACCCATGCAAGGTGGTAGTGCCTAATGGAGTACCTGGTAAGGCACTAAAAACTTGTGCCAACCAACTGGCGGGGATATTCTTCATAGAGAGTTTAGAAGTGGAGAGACTGAAATTTCAAGTTCCTGCGTTTCAATATCTGAGGACCTAACCTGGTCGCCACATATTGATCCAGCTTGTAAAGAAGACAAGATGGTGGCTATATTTCATTAGAAGCTTGAGAAGATTTGGCTTGTCAACTAAAACACTCAAAAACTTCTACAAATGCACTGTGGAGAGCATTCTGACTGGCTGCATCACCATCTGGTATGGGGCAGGGCTTCTGCATGAAGTCAAAATTATTTGCAGAAACTTGTAAAATTATTCAACTCCATCATGGGTACTTACTTGCCTCTGTAGTATCCAAAACGTCTTCAAGGAGCAATGCCTAAGGAAGGTGGCGTCTATCTTTAAGGATCCCCACCACCCAGCACATGCCCTCTTCACACTGTTACCATTGGGAAGGAGGTACAGAAGTCTGAATGCACACATGCTGATTCAGATATAGTTTCTTTCCCTCTGCCATCCGATTTCTAAATGGACATTGAACCCATGAATGCTACCTCACTACTTTTTTATTTCTGTTTTAGTGCTACTAATTTAACTTAACTATTGAACATATTTATCATGTATTCATTATACTGCTGCTGTAAAGTTAACAAATTTCACAACATATTTTGGTAATATTAAATCTGATTTTTATTATATACCTCGTTATGACTTGTCAGAAGCTTTTGTGTTCCAGTTAAATCACCTCACATTCTTCAAAACTCTAGGGAGTGGAAGCTAAATCTGTTTAATCTTTCCTTGTAGGACAGTTGTTATATCCTAGCCATGATCTAATAAACTTTTGTTGCAGTTCCCATATGACATGCAATAATGAGGTGGCCTACAGGGAAGAAGTCATCTCTCTGACACAGTGGTGTCAAGAAATCAACCACTCCCTCAATGTCGCAAAAACAAAGGAGCTGGTTGTGGATTGCAGGAGGAATGGAGACAGGCTAACCCCTATTGACATCAATGGATCTGAGGTTGAGAGGGTAAACAGCTTCAAGTTCCTCAGTGTCCACTGGTGGTCTGTACACACCAGCTGTATGGTAAAAAAGGTACAACAGCACCTCTTTCACCCCAGATGGTTGAGGAAGTTTGGCATGGGCTCCCAGATCCTAAGAACTTTCTACAAGGATACAGTTGAGAGCATTCTGACTGGCTGCATCACTGCCTGGTATGGGAACTGTATTTCCCTTAATCACAAGATTCTGCAGAGAGTGGTGCGGACAGCCCAGTGTATCTGTAACTGTGAACTTCCCATGATTGAGGACATTTACAAAGACAGGTGTGAAAAAAGGGCCTGAAGGATCATTGGGGACCTGAGTCACCCCTACCACAATCTATTCCAGCTGCTACCATCCGGAAAACGGTACCGCAGCATAAAAGTCAGGACCATCAGGCTCTGGGACAGCTTCTTCCAGCAGGCCATCAGACTGATTAACTCACGCTAATGTGAATGTATTTGTATGTTACATTGACTGTTCTATTTCTTATAAATTACTATGATTGCACATTTAGACGGAGACAATGTAAAGATTTTTACTCATGTATGTGAAGAATGTAAGAAATAAAGTCAATTTAATTCAATTCAATCTTTCCTTGAGATGGGGAAACATACCAGTACACAGTATTTCAGCTATGGCCCCACTATGGTCCTATTTAATTTCAGCATGATGGCTTTGCTCAAGATTTTATAAAATAACATTTGCTTTCCTGTCCGTACATTAATTTCAGGTTTTTCAGAGGCTGCTAAATCTCTGCAATTATGTTCCTCAGAGTTTTATAATGACACTTCATAATTTGAGATTCTATGAAAGAGCTTTGTTTGTTGTCCTGAGAACAACTGATCTTTTTATTGTGCTGTTTGTAAGTGTGTTTCCAGAGATCTGTGCTTAAATTCTAGAAATGAATTCACTGCTTCCTTGATGTCGAGTTTATTGTCGTAGGCATGCTTACACATGGTATAAATGCCATGAAACTAGTTTTTATTAACAGCTGCAGCACAGCACATTACAAACGTAATTAACATAGATTTTAAAAAACATAAATTATAAATAAAAATGAGCAGTGCAAGATGAGACCTACAGGTCGAACTTCACTAATTGCTACCTGTAATCCGGTTCCTTCGATAATCCGGCACTGATTATGCTTAATGTGATCCTTCTGTAATTCGGCATTTTCACTAATCCGGCACTCCTCAGGTCCCAATGGTGCTGGATTAGTGAAGGTCGACCTTTATGATATAAATGGAAACCCAGCTAGTTACATTTCTCAAAGTGTAGCAGTTCTGGTAGAGGGGGAAAAAACACATTCTAGTAGTATTGTATGCATTTTCAGGCAGTGATGTATTTTTGAAGTGCAGCCAGTGTTTATAAGGAAGCCACTGACAAATCGTGATAATTGATGTCTCAGCAGTGGCTTCGTGGTAAAGCTCTCATCAGCCTCTAAGGGTTCTGAATTTATAGTTTTCCAGAGATGGACATGCAATCCATGTTGATTCTTTGGTATAGTAAGTACCATGAGGGTGCCATCTTTTGGATGAGTTGTTAAACCAACAGCCCTCTGCTCCATAGGATGCCATTGCACTACTTCATAAAAAGATAGCAGTGGGCTTCTCTTAGCTGTGTTTATCGATTAACTAACATTGTCATCCGTTTGTTGATTGCTATGTATGGAATTGGGTAAAGTTTTTCTTTTAAGGATAACTGCTCTGTCAATTGGATAAAATGGTTAATATATTGCAGCACAGGAATAATATGTCCATAGCATATTTGATATCTATTGATCTTGGTCATTCCCTAAATTGTTTTATGAAGTCTTTCATGATTCAGAGATGCTTCTAAATTTCCAATGCATGCAATGCAATCTGATATTAAAATGTCCTTCAGGATTGGGAGCTTCCTGCTGCTGATATTTTGTACAATGTTTCCAGGATGGATTTGATTTGCAGACCTTTTTATGTAAGGAAATCATTGGTATTGCACAATACAAAATTGAAATCCAGTAAGTTAACTTTTATTTTCAGCCCACAGTGTATTTTTACCAAAATAAAAACACAGATGTCACTTGAATTTAAAATAGTAATTTTTGAAATGACTTGTTGAGAACCTTTGCTATTTTGCTGAGAATTTTCTGCACTTGTTGCACAACTGAAATTGAATACTGAATCCACATTGGATTCCTGTTTCTGGGGCATTTGAATTCTTAGGATCGTACCAATCTAAATGTACAGTTAAAGATGGTTCATATTGGAGAATTGGTATGTTCTGATGAAGATCGTGGAACTAAAATTAAAATGCTCTCTCCCCAAAGCTGCTGCCTAATATGCCAAGCATTTCCAACTTTTTATTTCCAACATCTTAAGCAATTTACTTTGGCTTTAAAGTTTGTGAGGAGTTGTTACAGATAGTGGTGTCTCTTTATTTGTGATGACCGGGAGTAGAAATTTTTATTTGCCAAAGGAATTGGTTTGGGTGTATTGTTGTCCCATACGGAGGTACAATGAAAAGCTTTTTGTATGTGTGCCATCTGCACAGATCATTCCATACATACGGACATCAAAGTAATGATTCTCAGAAATGAATAAGTTATAATGAGTGGTTCTGCTGAAGAGTTGCTCCCTTGACCTGTCAAAATCTCACTGGCAACCAGAGGCTTATGCAAGAGTTTAAACAGGCATGGTGGTATGCATTGTGTGTACTGGGAGCACTTTATGTAAACTCTGCAACAGGAACACCATGTTTTATATATAGTGCACTGAAGCAATTTTGGCAATATACACCAAAGAAATCTACACTCTAAAGTGTTTTATCATATCCAGCTGTCTTTGTGACTTTCATTGTATTTTCAGATTTCGAAGCAAGCTTTATTCGGTTAATGGACAAAGTAACAAATGGCTCCAGAATTGAAATAAATGAAACCGGTAAGTTCTGAACAAAGTTGAATGGACTTCAGCCTGAGCTATTCTCTGAATGTGAGATTCCTGCTCCCATCTGTTTTTGTTGTGCACACTATAGTTTATCAAAATCAGTAAAGCTTATTTGTATGAAATAGTGTAAAATGTATTTGAGAGTGTAGGTGTACGCTTTGTTCTCTCAGTTAGCTATAGTGATTTTTTTTTGTTTAAGAATAGCTCTTTCAATACAAGTCGTAAATCAGTTTGGATTTTGGTTATCTACTTATGGTTCATCGCTGTCCTTAGTTTGGGCTCTGAGATGGAACTAATGCATCAGCCAGAGCTCACAGGACTTGAACTCCAGGCTTTGACTGATGCATTAATGCTAAGATAATGTAGACCTTTGGCCATGCCATCAACAGACATTCCACCTGTTTCTCTGTATATGGTAGATCTTTTGTGTTGCTTGATTGCCCACCTTTCATTATACTTAATAGGTAATGATGAGTTGCCTTGAACTGCTGCATTCTTTCTGATGAACATACTCGCACAGTATCTTCATGCAGGTGGTGATGTTCTCATCTGCCTTTGTCTTTAGACATAGAGGTTACGTGCTTGGGAGGTTTTGCGTTTGAGAATGGTGCCCGATGCATGCAGTGTGTCATTGACAGATGGAAGATTGCAGATCCAATGTTGAGGGCTGTTTTGGCCTGGACGGTGCCAGGCATCAGGTGTTGGGGCTGGGTTAATTAGGGCAAGTGGAAAGTAGATTAAAGGTGAAAAAGATTAGTTTTATTTGTCTAATGTACATAGGAACAGTGAAATGTGTTGTTTTGGGTCTTAAGATGTGCTGCAGGCAGTCCACAACTGTCTGCATGCTTCCTGCGCCAACATAGCATGCCCACAACTTCCTAACCCTAACTTGTATGTCTTTAGAGTGTGGGAGGGAAACCCACACATTCATGGGGAGTTCGTACAAACTCCATACAGACAGTGCTGGGAATTGAAATCCCATCTTAGAGTTGGCACTAACCATGGGATCTGCTCCTGACTTGCGGCTTATAGACATTGGAAAGGCTTTGGGGGCATCAATTCATTCACTGTGAGATTTGCAGTTCAGGTCTGTTCTTGTGCCAAGATATTTGGCTGGTCTAAGCTTCCAGTCAGCAGTGACTCCAGGATACTGGTAGTGAGGGCAAACTTCCTAAGTGATCAACAAACTATTAAGCAGAAACACCTTAATTTCTTCTACAGTGCAATGATTTGTAATGTGTTTACCCAGATGCAATAAACAATCTGTTACAAGGAAGGGAGGAAAAGAATAGTTGACAATTGAGATTGAAACTCTGCATCAGTCCTGATTTGAGATTTTTGGGTTATGTCATAGGATACATTTTGAAATGTGGGGATTTCTCCTTTCTGCATAAAGATTTAAGCAAAAATAACATTTGGTTTAATTGAACTAAGTCAAAGAAACAACTAGGCCTAGGCTAGTCAGTTGACAAAGTTGCCAACATTTCTAAACTGAAATTTGGAAATGCAATGAACCACAGTGAAAGAATTTAACTTTCAATCTTTGTTGAAATTAAGTGTATTGTTTACATATCTTTAAATTTGAGGTAAACAGGAATATGTATCGTAAATCAAGAGGGTCATATTTTAAAAAGAAAGGAACCCACCAGGGGAAGGTGTTTATTTTTCAACTTATTCCTTTATACTCTGCAGAGTCTTTGCAGTATTTCTTTATTTTCAACCATTATGTTTCATGCTGCCATTTCTACCATTCATCCACCTCTTTTCTTCTCAATGGTCATTCTTCTACTTCTGTGTGTTTTCTTGTTTGGTTAGTTTATTAAACATCTAAAATTTGTAGTACTGTGGGATGGAATTTTAATTTTCGCTTTACCTTTCAAACTAGTTACTGAAGTTCACAGCACAAGTTATCAATACTTTGGCTCAATGATAATTTTACCAACCTGATTTGATAACTAATTTTGATATTTGGTAAATTAGTTTATTTTTGTCACATACTGAGGTAGTGAGAAACTGTTTTGTATGTCCACCAAAGAGCAATACATTTCAATATAACAATGTATTGAGGTAGTTCAAGGGAAAACAATAACAGAATGCAGAATAAAGTGTTATAGTTACAGAAAAAGCACTGTGCAGACAAACAAACTGTAAGGCGGATATGAAGAATGCTGTGGTTAAAAATCCATCTTACTGAGCTGCGGGCCACTCTGTGTTAGCAGTGGGATACAAGCTGTCCTTGAGGCTGGTGTGTCATGGCAATGGGTCTAAAGTGCATTTTTTTGTGGGCTGGAGGATAGAAAGTGGACAGCTTTGTTCTGCCTCGATCCATTTATTACAGTTGATCTGGGAGCACTTAATATTGCTGATGTTCATTGTCACAAGTGAAGAAGAGGGCTTGTTTCCCAAATGCCAGTCTCCCTCAATTTATAATAAAATAGCAAAAAGTTTCCTGAGCTTGGGATGTTTGTCCAATCTGATATCAGCTGAGTCATGGAGCTGCAAGATGAATTTGAGACTTCTCACCATTTGCCTGACTTTTAGTAGGCATGTGACCCATTTGTTGGTGGGAACGCTGTGCCACTTATCTCTAGCCAGTATTTAATCTTCTATTTTGTGATCCTTTGGGCATCAAATGCACCACGTCATTGCATCCACCAGTTTTTCTAATTTACTCTTAATCCACTATTTTGCCTGTCATCCTCAACCATTGGATCAATTATAGCTGATAAAGTGTACAGCATTTTCCCTATTGTCTGGCGAAACTGGGACTTGGCAAAAGTGCTCTTAAGATTTTTCTCCTTTCCTTTTCCTTGCAAACATGGGGAGGCTTGTTTGATGGTTTTTCTTGACAACGTGGCTCTGTTTGGAACATAGTGCCAAATGGGTGGGGTGCATGAATCTATCTACGTTGACAGAGTAATGCATGAAGGTGCTCATGTAGAACATGGATAAAAAGAAACAAAATAAATTCTGATGGGTCTCAAACCCAAGGCTATTGCTTCTCTTTCTATAGATGTTAGCTGATTTGTTAAGTTTTTTTTCAGTGTTTTCACTTTTTATCTCATATTGAGCATCCTTCAGTTACTCCTTAATGAACTCCTCATTTTAAGAGGTTATGTTGCTTCTTTCAGGAACTACACTGTATTACCAACCGGGTCTTCTGCATGGAGGGACAGTTGAACATGATTGCCATCCGCAGCGTTCCATTGGTTATTACCTAGAAGCCTTGCTCTGCCTAGCTCCATTTTGTAAGAGACCATTAAAAGCCATCTTGAAGGGTGTCACGAATGACCAAACAGATCCTTCAGTAAGAAAAAATTTTGAGATAAATATTGTTATTTGACTTATTCATTATAATAGTTTGAATTACTTTCTGTAAAAATTCGGCTAACGTTGATGTGTTTTTCCAGTTTGTTTGCAAGACCAGGTGTTACTATGTATCTCTAGTTGCCTTGAGGTGGTTAGTTTTGGATCTTGTATTTGGATAACTTGTTAGCCTACTTCAGAGTCAGATGTGAACTGTGAGATCAATTAATGGCCAGAATAACTAAGGTAGCCTTCAATGAGGGAATTAACAAATCATTTGGATTTCCTATTGGTTTCTATTTAACCAATGGATCATGTTGCAGTTCTGATGCCCTACCATATCTAGCCATGAATGGTGAGGAACAATTGGTTTTAAAAAATGGCCTGCTACAAGCAGCTTCATTGACTTAAATTCATTCCTAACCTCAGGTGTGAACCTATCAATTAAATGTTACCTCTGTGACAATACTGGTTTCCTTCAGGTACTCCGGTTTCTTTCTATATCACAAAGATGTGCCAAGAGGGTAAATTGGCCACTTTAAGTTATCCCTAGTGTAGATCATGAATAGGAAACTTGAGATTTAATGAACACATGACAAAGAATTAGTTACAAGGAAATAGGATTGATGATTACAATAGGTTCAAGCACAAATGGCGAATACAACTCTGATAATTAGATTAGATTCAACTTGCATTTTAATCTTTGCCTTAATTATTTTTGGTCCATTTTTATGCTGGAGGATTAAGGTTTTAAAAAAATGCACCATTTTAGATTATAACATGTAGTCCCCTTTTATGGTTATTTAGTAATGCATGCATTAAGAAATGATACATTATTTCCTCCGGTGTGATATCACAAAACACAGGACAAACCAAGACTGAAAAAACTGACAAAACCACATAATTATACATATAGTTACAATAGTGCACAATACCATAACTTGATGAAGAAAGTCTGTGAGCACAGTAAAGTTCAAAGTTTCTCAAATGTCCCACATCTCACACAGACGGGAGAGGGAAGAAAAACTCTCCCTGCCATGCTGACCATAATCCGACTCTGAGTCATCCGAAAACTTCGAGCTCTGATCAGCTCTCTGACACAGAGTACTGAGCACCATCTCTGTCCGAGCGATTCGACCTCTTTCTCGGTCGCCAAAAGCAGGCAAGGCTGGGGATTTTGTGGCCTACCCTCCGAAAGATTTCCGACCACACAGTAACGACAGCAGCAAACGGGTGTTTCAGAAATTTCTCCAGATGTTCCTCTGTGGTTTCACGTCCATTCTCCATCAAATCAGAATTGTCCATTTGGTTACTTCTCAAAAATGAACAAAATTAAAGAGTATTTGAAGCACTGTATATATAAATTTTCTTATATCAGAGAAGGTACAAGTTCTTTGCTCTTATGCTTGATGCAGTGGTCAAAAGAATTACCTTCTGATCATCTTCAAATTGAATTTGGCTTTTTCTTTTGTTTTAGCTATCTTTGTTAAATTCAACTAGCAATGGTAAAAGTTGAGAACTTTTTTATATATGTATGCATATCATTTGAAATTCTAATGTGTGCAAAATGTGCTATGTGAGCCATCACTATGTAGGAATATAGATCAGTTTTAATAATCATTTTAATACAATTATTTGTTTTCCTGTCAGGTGGACACTCTAAAAGCTACAGCACTGCCACTAATGAAGAGATTTGGTATAGATGGTGAAGGTTTTGAGTTGAAGGTAAGAAATGCTTCCTGATAGTGTGTTTCTTTTAAAGTGGAGCTTACTGCTTAATTTTTGATAATTCATGATAGATTTGAGCAACAGTTATTAAAGGGATAATTTTTCTCTCAGCAGAAAATAAATGCTGTTAATTGAGTATCAATTTTGTGCAGCTTTAACCCATAGAAATGTATAAGAATACCTTTTATTTATACATGTAAAGGATTTAAGCCAAAGATTAATATTTAATCCATTGGGTTAGATGTACTCTGAGAATTTGTGGGAAATTCCGGATTGATATTTCTATGCCTGCACTGTTCTTGAAATTGCCTTGGCCAAAGAACATATTAATTCTCGTATTTTGAATAGAAATCGCTGCTTCGTCTCGTGATAAACTTAATGGGACAGTTCCATATTGTTGGAGCATTTTGCATTTAATGAATAAGAACCTTGATAGGATGATGCACTTAAGTTTGAATACATTATTACAATTTTATTCACAAATACAAAAAATCAAGGGGAGAAAAATCACACTAGAATTCACTACAGACCCGATATATATTGCTTAATGATCTATGGAGGTTTATGTAAGTGTATGTCATATTTGTAGTTGACTTTTAGTTCCTCTCCAGAGATGATGTCTCCTTTTATAAACAGTTACCAGTTATAGATACAGTGGATTCCATTTAATTGGGAATAGTACATTTTGGCCCAATTAAGCGACCACCTGATTAGTCAGTCTCATAGAAATGGTTAAAAAGATTTTTTTTAAAAAGTCATACTACTGTTTAACTGAATAACAAATTAAGTATTTAAATGAAATATAGAACAAATTGGAACACTACAAATGCTACTACAGTACTATAAAACTGTTAGTTCCTAATAGCTACCAACGGAGGAATTCATCCAGTGTAATTAACAAAATCAATCAAAAGATTGTTAATTTTGTTAAATGAACAAAAACCAGTGCAGGCACCTTGTACTGATAAAGGACTGTCTTCATCCAGTGCTTTCGATTGCATCCTCCAAATATTCATTTTCATTGGACTATTCAAGATGATTGATACCTTCAAATTCTTCATAGTTACTAACTTGTTGAAGTGAAATTGTTTCATTTTCTCTCCCAGCTATTTTTGGTATCTCCAAGCCTGAATGATTGAAACTGCAATGAGTAAAAACAGTTCTGAATTGTCCTACTGCTTATTTCTTGACAACTTTCTGTGACAAAAATTACTGCTTTTTGAATGCAGGCACATGCAATTGATACTATTTCAACTTAATAGCAGCTTAAATGGATAATCAGAATGATTTTGCTGAAGTGCAGAAAGTGCATTTGGTATTATTTTCAAATATAACTTAATCCTCTAATTGTCAAGAGTTATGTGGCTAACTGATTTGGCTGTAATTTTATTAAATCTTGCTTTTGCTTGTTTGAACAGGTAGTCCGGAGAGGAATGCCTCCTGGTGGAGGAGGTGAGATATTCTTCTCATGCCCAGTGCGACGATTTTTAAAGCCCATTCAGTTAACAGACCCTGGTAAAATTAAACGGATCAGAGGTGTTGCGTATCCTTTCATGAAGACCCTATTCAAAACATGATTTTTTTCTTTTTTTTGTCTTTCTCTGGGGCCAATGCTTTAGAGGGAGAGGAAGTAGAGAAGAACTTGAATTACGGACACATTTTTTAATATTATATTTGCATGGATCATTTTAGTTTCTCAAGACTTTTCAAAGTACTTCCTAGCCACTGAGGTAAATTGTAATCATTGTTTTAATGTTGTGTGATGCAGTCAATTTGCAAAAAGCTAGGGTTGCCTGAACTACAATGAGGCAATAATTAATCACTTATGATAATCTTGTTGGATATGATGGATACATTGGGAGATTCTGCATGTTAATGAAACCTTTCAGGCCAGCTGAGAGGACAGATGGGCACAATTTAACAGTAAGTTCAGGAAACACACATCAAAGTTGCTGGTGAACGCAGCAGGCCAGGCAGCATCTCTAGGAAGAGGTGCAGTCGATGTTTCAGACCGAGACCCTTCGTCAGGACTAACTGAAGGAAGAGTGAGTAAGGGATTTGAAAGTGGGAGGGGGAGATCCAAAATAGGAGAAGACAGGAGGGGGGAGGGATGGAGCCAAGAGCTGGACAGGTGATAGGCAAAAGGGATACGAGAGGATCATGGGACAGGAGGTCCGGGAAGAAAGACAAGGGTGGGAGGGACCCAGAGGATGGGCAAGGGGTATATTCAGAGGGACAGAGGGAGAAAAAGGAGAGTGAGAGAAAATGTGTGTATAAAAATAAGTAACAGGTGGGGTACGAGGGGGAGGTGGGGCATTAGCGGAAGTTAGAGAAGCCGATGTTCATGCCATCAGGTTGGAGGCTACCCAGACAGAATATAAGGTGTTGTTCCTCCAACTTGAATGTGGCTTCATCTTTACAGTAGAGGCGGCCGTGGATAGACATGTCAGAATGGGATGTGGAATTAAAATGTGTGGCCACTGGGAGATCCTGCTTTCTGTGGCGGACAGAGCGTAGGTGTTCAGCAAAGCGGTCTCCCAGTCTGCGCCTGGCCTGCTGCGTTCACCAGCAACTTTTATGTGTGTTGCTTGAATTTCCAGCATCTGCAGAATTCCTGTTGTTTGCGTTTTTAAGTTCAGGAAGACGTTTTCCTTGCTCCCAAGTGCAATTTTTCTTATGAATCTCCAAAGGACCTACATCATTTTTAGCTGATATTTTTCATTTTCACATATTTATGTATTTTTATAAATCTATGTCGTGTTTATATCTGTTCTTGTTTCTCACCAGACCACACTTGTGTTCTTAACCTTTCCAATCAATGCTTTGCCTCCTTTAGTGAATTCCTGAACTTTCCTGTAAGTTTGGCTTCTTTAAATGTTAGCCATTGCATGCCATACCTTTTATTGCAAGATGGAAAAGTACAGCATATCATTACCAATTTACTACCCAGTACTATAGGTTTGCCCTTTAAATTTCTAAATCCTTTCTCATCACCCTCCAGTCAAAGTTGGTATTAAGTTTGGTCTCATCCTGATTCAAACGAAGCCCTTCCTAATTGAACAGCTCCCTATTACCTCAGTATTAATGTCAATGTTTCACATCTCATCCCATTTATCCCATTTAGGTATTTGAAACACATATTCAATTTGTTGATCTTATTCACTCTATCCTAATTTGTACGTGGTTTGGATAATAATCCAGAGATGATTACATAAAGTGGTTTTGGTTTGTTTTGTTTGTGGTTCGTTGTGGAAATGACCTATTGAGCTCCTAGAGAGCAGAAAGGTAAGGTAGACAGTGAAGAAAAATTTTATTTTACAGATATTAATAGCATTTGAATCATGAATTACAGGTATAGTTATTATTTAAAGTGAATCAAAGCTATAATCTCTTGTTGATTTCAGTGTTTGCTGCTGTATAAATTTCCTTCACTGAGAATTCAGGTACTCTGTCAGGGTTTCTCCACAGATGGCCAACAGAATTGTTGATTCGGCCAGAAGTATTTTAAACAAGTTCATACCAGATATCTACATCTACACTGATCATATGAAAGGAGCAAATTCAGGAAAGTACGTCAATCAGATGTGGTGGGAACATTGTCTGAATTTTAAGCTTGAATTTTAAAAATGCTCATCAAATAACTTCATGACTTTTGTTGAAATGCAGTGGATGATAAAAGTAGAATACTATTACTGGTGCAATTGAAACTTCAAACAGAATTTGATATTTGAAAAAACTACAAACTCAAGAAATATGAAATAAAAACAGAAAATGCAGACAATACTTAGCAGCTCAATTGGCATCCACGGAGAAAGAAACAGTGTTAAACTAGGTTGCCGATCTTTGTGGATTTTGATAGGCCATTGTACTCAACCATTAAATGTATTTTGCTCTTACTGCACTTGCTGCCCAACTGGCTGAATATCTCCGGTATCTTTTGTTGTCATTTGTTTTGACATTTTGTTTTCCTTTGTACTGGAATCTATCCCTCCCATATTGCTGTTGTGAGACTGTGGTTTAAAAAATGTGGTTTTGACTGTTCTCCATAACTATTTTATGGATACTCTGGCAGTGTATTTCCCAAAATAGGTGGATTTTCTTTCAGGCATAGGTTTTATTTAGTACCATTGCTTATGTTCCAGTGTTGGACAGCACTTCCTTCAACTTCTTTGAAGCAAAAATTCATGATCTCCTGGGAAATGTAGCAGAACTCAATTTATATTTTTAAAAATATTGCAATCCAAGCTTGATTTATAATCTCTGAACTACTAACACTGTTAGCTTGGAGTACTTTTGCCTATTTTGTCTAGATTGGTAGAAGAGGGATATTGGGAGAGAGGTAATGGAAACGAGTATTCATAAGAGACTGATGCTGGAAACTTGGAGGAACTCAGCGAGTCATAGTAATGCAGCACAGAGACGGGCTGCTTGCCCCAACTGGTCCAAGGCATCCTCTCTGCTAGTCCCAGTGTCAGATAGCATCTATGGAGTGAAATGAACAGTTGAGGTTTTGGTTCAAGAGAGAAGAATGGGAATAATGCAAGAAATTGTTGGGGGGGTGTGGGGGGAGAATGATGGATGCTGGATTGAAGGTGAGGGTGTCCAGTGGAAGGAAATGTGGGTGACTGCAAATGGAGAGAGTAGGAGAGGGGAAAAGGGTGATGTGGACCAGTGAAAATGAGGGGTCAGAGGAGAGTGGTTATCAGTCATTCAAGAAATCATTATTCATTTCATGAGGCAGAATATGTGGTTCCTCTTATTCTGCATCTAACCTTGACTTGGCAGTGGAGGAGACATTGGACAGACATGTTGATGTGGGAATAGGAAGTGGAATTAAGTTGGCTGGCCACTCAGAGACCCCAGCTGGCATGGTGTATGAAACAAAGGTGTCTGATGAAGTGGATCCCCTATCTGCATCTGGTCTCAAAACAAAAAGAGGGAGCACCAGATGCAATAATTATTACTGAATTGAATGTTCTGGTAGAGCTTTCATATGGAAATGTGATCTAAAACCTCTGACACAAAACTTATAATGTGTTTATATTTTAGGTCCCCAGGTTTCGGCTTGTCTTTAGTGGCAGAAACAACAAATGGAACGGTATTGAGTGCAGAGCTAGTTTCAAATCCTTCGGGCCAAGGGTCACCTGTCTTGCCTGAGGACCTTGGGAAGAACTGTGCAAAGTTGCTTTTGGAAGAAATCTATAGAGTAAGTTCCTGTTCAAAGTACTGAGGGCCCTCATTTCAGTATTGGCATTAGGGAGGGCAGTGTGGGATATATGGAAAGGAAATGATTCACCATAATACAAAGCTGCTTGCTAGCTGATAGCTTCAATCAGCCAATATGCTTTCAAATCTTTAAATTACATTTCAGTTCTAGCATTTTGGTTCCTGCTTAAGGCTGAGATCTGCACTTGAATTTAATTAATGTATCGAGGTTAGAGCAACACAGCACAGACCCAATCCCTTTGATCCAACTGATCCATGCTGACCAAGTCCCCTTGGCTTCAGTCCCTCTCCATGTACCTATCCAAGTGCTCTTTAAATGATATTATTGTACCTGACTCAACCACTTCCTCTGGCAGCTTGTTCTGTGTATTCGCCACCCTCTGTGTCCCTCAGGTCCCTCTTAAACCTTTCCCCTCCCACCTTCAATCTATGCATTATAGCTTTGGACTACCCTACCCTGGGGAAAAGTCTGTTGCCAGTCATCTTACCTATGCCTTTCAGAACTTTAAGCACTTCAGTAAAGTCCATTAAAACTGTAATATATTGGAGCAGAGTTAGGCCATTTGGCCCATTCAGTTTTCTCCACCATTTCATCATGGCTGATCCACTTTTCATCTCAGCCCCAATCTCCTGCCTTCTCCCTGTATCCCTTCATGCCCTTACCAATCAATCTGTCAAACTCTGCTTTAAATATACATAAAGACACTGCCTCCACGACTACCCGTGGCAACAAATTCCACAGATTCGCCACTCTCTTGTTAAAGAAATTCCTCCTCATCTCTGTTCTAAAAGGATGCCTCTTTATTCGGAGGCTCTGTCCTCTGGTCTTAGGACTCCCACCATAGGGACCATCTACTTCACATCCACTCTATCAGGACCTTTCACCATTCAATGGGTTTCAATGAGGTCACCCCTCATTCTCTAAATTCTAGTGAATATAGACCTAGAGCCATAAAACTCTGTATGTGACAAGCCATTCAATCCTGAAATCATTTTTGTGAATCTCCTTTGGATCGTCTCCAGTTTCAGCACTTCCTTTTGAAGATAACAGGCCCAATACTCCAAGTGAGGCCTCACCAGTGCTTTATAAAGTCTCAACATCACATCCTTACTCTTATATTCTGGCCCTCTTGAAATGAATGCTAACATTGTATTTGTCTTTCTCACCACAGACTACAGGGAATACTGCACATGGACATCCAAGTCTTTTTGAGCCTCAGTTTTTTGTATTTTCTCTCTATTCAGAAAATATTCTACCCTTTCATTTCTTCTACTAAGTCCATGACCATACATTTCTTGACACTGTATTCTGTCTGGCACTTCTTTGCCCATTCTCCTAATATAAGTACTTCTGTAGCTTTTCTACTGCCTTCTCTACAAATTTTTGTATTGTCTGCAAACTTTGCAACAAAGCCACCAATTCTGTCATCCAAATCATTGATTTATAATGTAAAAAGAATCGGTCCCAACACAGACCCTTGTGAAACATCACTAGTCACCGGCAGCCAGCCAGAAAAGGCTCCCTTTATTTGCAGTCTGCCTCCTGCCAATCAGCCACAGCTTTATACATGCTAGACTCTTTCCTGTAATACCATGGGCTTGTAACTTGTTAAGCAGCCTTGTGTGGCATCCTGTCAAAGCCCTTCTGAAAATCCAAGTACACAGCATCAACCAATTCTCCTTTGTCTACCCTGCTCATTATTTCTTCAAAGAATTCCAACAGAATTGTCATGTACGATTTTCCCTTGCACAAGTCATGCCAATGAGTGCATGTTTTATCATGTCTTCCAAGTACCCCAAAACCACATGCTTATCAATTGACTCCAACATCTTCCCAACAACTGAGGTCAGACTGACTGGCCTATAATTTCTTTTGCCTCTTCCCCCTTCTTAAAGAGGGGAGTGACATTTGCAATTTTCCATTCTTCTAGAACCTTTCCAGAATCTAGTGATTTTTGAAAGATCATTAAAAATGCTTCCAGAATCTCTCCAGTTACCTCTTTCAGAACCCCGGGGTGTACACCATCTGGTCCAGGTGACTTGTCTACCTTAAGACCTTTCAATTTCCCAAGAACCTCCTCCCTAGTAATGTCAACTTCACACACTTCATGACCCCTGGGATCTGGAATTCCACCATATTGCTCGTATCTTCCACAGTGAAGACTGATGCAAAATACTTATTCATTTCATCCACCATTTCTTTGTCCCTCATTACTACCTCTCCAGCATTGTTTTCCAATGGTCTGATATCCACTCTTGCCTCTGTTTTACACTTTATGTATCGGAAGAAACTTTTAGTATCCTCTTTAATATTATTGGCTAGCTTACTTTTGTATTACATCTTTACTTTCTTAATGACTTCTTAGTTGCCTGCTGTTGGTTTTTAAAAGCTTCCCAATCCTTTAACTCAGGGGTCCCCAACCTTTTTTGCACCGCGGACCGGTTTAATATTGACAATATTCTTGTGGACCGGCCAGGGGTTGGGCGGGGGGGGGGGGGTGGTGTTCAAGTTCAACAGTGCGTGACAGGGAATGAGGAAAGGTGCAGCTGACTCGTATCGTTTCATATCGCCAAATCATACTGTTTCCTCGTGGCTCGGTAGCACATCTTTGCGGCCCGGTGGTTGGGGACCACTGCTTTAACTTCCCACTAATTTTTGCTCTATTATATGCCCTCTCTTTTGGCTTTTATGTTGGCGTTGAGTTCTCTTGTTAGCTGTGGTTGTGTTATCTGGCCTTTGGAATACTCCTTCCTCTTTGGGATGTATATATCCTGTGCCTTCTGATTTTCTTTACAGCCATTGCTGCTTTGCCATCATCCCTGTCAGTGTTCTTGTCCAATTAATTCTGGCCAGCTCCTCTCTCATGCCTCTAGAATTCCCTTTACTCCACTGTAATACTGTTACATCTCTTCAGATTTCAGGGGAAATTTGATCATATTGTGATCACTTACCCCTAAGGGTACTTTTACCTTAAACTCTCTTATCAATTCTGGTTCACTGCGCAATACCCAGTCTGGAATAGCTGACCCTTCAGTGTGCTCAACACGAACTGCTCTAAAAAGCCATCTTGTAGGCATTCTAGAAATCCCCTCTCTTGGCATTCAGCACCTACCTGATTTTCCAGATCTTCCTGCATGCATTTTCTATTTCCCGTTGTAATTTGTAGACCACATCCTTCTGTTTGGGAGTTTATTTACACCTCCCATCAGGGTCTTTTTACCTTGCAGTTCCTTAGCTATATGCACAATGATTCAACATCCTCTGATCCTATGTCACCTCTTTCTAATGATTTGATTTCACTCTTTTTTTTTAACCAAGAGAGTAATGCCACCTCCTCTGCCTACCTGCTTGTCATTTCAGTACAAAGTGTATCTTTGGACATCAAAGTCCCAGCTATAATCTTCTTTCGGCCATGTTTCAGTGATGGCTGCAACGTACATGCCAATTTGTAACTGCTACAAGTTCATCTGCCTTATTCCATATACTGCATTCATTCAAATATAACACATTCAGTCCTGTTTTCACTCTTTTGATTTTTGTCTGCCTTTTGCATTGCAACTCATCCTGTTGACTGCATTTTTGCCCTATCATCAGCTTCTCCTTGCTAGGAGCCTCACTATACATTGCTTTTGTTTGTAAACCAACTTCCTCATCTTCGGCACTATTGCTCCAGTTCAGCACCCCTTTGCCAAAGTAGTTTAAATCCTCCTGAACAACTTGGGCCAACCTGCCCATAAGGATATGTGAACCCCTCGAGTTCAGGTGTTCCTCAAAAGTTCCCAGTGATCTATAAATCTGAACCCTTGACCCCTGCATCAGTTCTTCAGCCACACGTTCACCTACAAAATCATTGTATTGTTACCCTCACTGGCGCGTGGCACAGGCAGCAAACCTGTTTTTCAGCTTTCTACCTAGCTCACTAAAATCTCTCCTCAAAACCTCCTCACTTTGTCTATCTATGTCATTGGTGCCAATATGTACCAGGACTTCTGGCCACTTACCCTCTCCCTTGAGAATGCCATGGACCTGATCTGAGACATTCCTGACCGTGGCACCAGGGAGGCAACATGCCATGTAGGTGTTAGAGAGCCCACAGAATCTCATCTGTGTTCCTCTGACTATGTAATCTCCTATCAGCACTGCAGTCCTCTTCACCTCTGCTCTTCTGAGCCGTTGCACCAGTCTCAGAGCCAGAGACCTGGTCACTGTGGTCCCCGCGGTAGGTTGTCCCCTCAGTAGTGTCTAAAGTTGTGTCCTTATTATTGAGGGGAATGGCCACAGGTGTACTCTGCACTGGCTGTGCAATTCCCTTCCTTCTCCTGACAGTCACCAAGTTACCTGTTTCCTGCAATCTCTGGGTGACTACCTCCCTGTAGCTCCAATCTATCACCACCTCATTCTCCCGTATGAGTCAAAGGTCATAGAGCTGCAGCTCCACTTACTTGATATGTTCTCTTGGGAGCTGCAGACTAGAAGTCTCCCAGACTTGCCACATCTCACACACAGTACACAATACTGCCCCGTGGAGCCACTCTCACTAAACTACTGTGCCCGAACAGATGAGGAATGAACAAGTAAGAACAAGCCCAACCTTGATGAGCCAAAGCCACTCTAAACATTGGCACGCAAAAGAATGGCTGCTCATTCAAGTTGTCCTGCATTCCAAGAAATAAAGATCTAGCCTGCCCAACCTCTTGCGATAGCTCGGGCCCTCTAATCCTGGCAATGTCCTCAAATCTTTTCTGCACTCTTTTCTGTAACAGGTTCACTAATCTGTACACAGTACTCCAAGTGCAGTCTCACCAACAGCTTGTGTATCTGCAATATAATGTCTCAACGTTAGTGTGCTAAATGGCTTTATCATCACCCTGACTATCCATGACACAGAACGCGGCGGAGGCTAATTCTCTGGATTCTTTCAAGAAAGAATTAGATAGAGCTTTTAAAGATAGCAGAGTGAAAGGATGTGGGGATAAGGCTGGAAAAGGGTGCTGATTGTGGATGATCAGCTATGATCACAGTGAATGGTGGTGCTGGCTCGAAGGGCTAAATGGCCTGTTGCACCTATTGTCTATTGACACTGCTTTCAATGAGCTATGCACTTGTACTCCTAGGCCCCTGTGTTCTCTTATAGTGCCCCACCATTCATAGTACAAGTTCTATGCTAGCTTGACTTGTGCATCATATTTATCTGTATTGTAATCTATTAGTCCTCTTTGGCCTGCTTCTCTAACTGATCAAGATCACTCTGTAATCTGCAATAACCTTTTCACTCTCAAACAATATTGGCTTGTAGTTTTGCAATAATATGTGGCTGCACTTTGCATTTTTTTTTTGGATTATTCTTGAGCCCTAGGCTTGAAGTCAAGGCATTGTATTAGTTCTCACCAGTTGCCCTAAAGTCGTTTTCATCCACCATCAGTTTTTTATCCTCCCTCCTTTTATTGAATGGCTGTAAACCTGTTTCTAACCTAGAAAACAAGTGAGTCATCTTAACGTAACATCTAAAGTACATTGATTAATTCAGAATGCAGTGTGTTGCAGTAAATACATAACTTTAGGTACAGGCTGGAGATCTCCCAGATTTCCCACATCCCACACGCAGTACAAAACACCACCCGTGGAGCCGTTCTCACTAAAGTACTGTGCCCTCACAGATGAGGAAATGAACAAATAAGGATGGAAAGAGAGAAAGTTGCCAGATACTTTACCTTGCCCAAGCCTGATCCCACCCAATATGCATTACCTGGATAGGAGCGGAGAGCTTCATCATAAAATATTTCAAAGGAATTAGTTATACCATCAGTATTTTATTTTACCTTAAAGCAGTGGTTGCTCTTTGGCTATTAAAGTCATTTAAGCGTGAATCACTTTGTGTATTTAGTGCCACGTGTTGAACAGATCAGATCATGATGGCATGGTCTCTTCTCTGAAAGGCATTCGCTTTTTACAACAATCCAATCAGTGTATGGTCATTAATAAATAAAACTAATTGATTCTTGATTATTCTCTGACTTTAAACCCATAACCTTCATGGTGAAATTTTGACATGCATCTCTTGATTGTTAGTCAAAGACTCTGGGTTACTCATCTTGTAACTAAAGCTGCACCACTACAGTACCCTTTCAATAGGAATTAACTTCATCCTGGGTGCAGTGCATTAAATGTTTTTTAATTTGTTTAGGGGTAAATGGGTTATTGGGATGAACCTAACCTCACCTTCAAAAGTGCAATGTTGTCCCTATCTCAGGCTTTGATAAAGGGTTTCACCTGTACAAAGCATCACTCCCTGGTGCAGTGTTAACTTTAATTATTGCAGTGCATGTTGGTTATCATCTATGGATTAGATGACATTATTAAACAATGTTGAGAGTGCATTGACAAACATTAGCGGCACTTCAATTTTAATGTAGTGTGTTTGTTATAGAATCAAGCACAAAGTTCTGTATACTGCTTAGATTTTAGACATCAGAGTCAGGTTTATTATCACTGGCATGTGTAGGGAAATTTGTTAACTTAGCAGCAGTGAAATGCAATACATGATAATATAGAAAGAAAAGTGAAACAATTACAGTAAGTATGTGTATTAAATAGATTAAAAAGTGCAAAACAAATAATACATTAAGAAAAAAGGTCGTGTTCATGGGTTCAATGTCCATTTGGGAATCAAATTGCAGAGGGGAAGAAACTGTTTCTGAATGGCTGAGCGTGTGCCTTCAGGCTTCTGTAAAATACCTCTTTCTAAAGTAATATTGATTGTAACTTGCATTATTTTTCTATGTTTGTACAGGGTGGCTGTGTAGGTTCAATAAATCAGAGTTTGGCCCTGCTGTACATGACCCTTGGACAGCAGGATGTTTCAAAACTTCAGATAGGTCCACTGTCCCCTTACACGTAAGTAAATGCCTCATAATGCAGTGATATGACAGCAGTGTATTCTGTGCCAAATGGATTAGTTTGCTTCTGGTGCTTTCTTGTTTTGGTTTTCAAAATGTTCCCTCAGCTTGGAATTTGGAGATTGGAAGGTCTGTCCTTTTTCAGTTATCATGGTACCGGTGCTGTTTCTTCAAGAGGTACAGTACTGTGATAACTGAAGAGTGACAGTGCCATCGCAAGACTGCTGACTCTGAAGGGTTACTCTTCTCACACTTCGGGATGGAATAATGTCAGGCAAATGCCAGTGTGGCAGGCTTGTGTGCAGGGAGTAACTTCTGCTTTCTCTGGTTTGCGAGATCTTGAGATGAAATACTGTAGGAAAGTGTCAATTGCTTTCGGTTTGCCATGTGGTAAGCAGGTGGGGTAACTCCACCAAATGGAAAATTTCATATTTCTAGATCAACAATAGGCTTTATGCTCACGCTTTTTCTTAAAAAAAAGGTATGCAATGTAGTGGGACATTTTCTTAAAGAACTCATTCCACTGAAATAAATATCGAAATGCAGTTGTCACGTGACCGGCAACAATGAATATCAATTGAGTCAGGTTTTATAAAAACAAACATTTATTAAACTCTGATCAACAATAGCGAAAAATATTCAAACGACTAATTTAACCGGAAGTTAACTGCTATATGGCAACTCAGGAACAGTTCTTAAAAGGGTAAATTCGAACACAGTTCTTAGATTGGTAAATTTGAAAGTCCAAGAGATTTATACAGTCAATTAGGAGGGACTTTCCTGAAGTAAAGAATTCCTCGAAGACGTGTCGTTACTGCTGATCCCAGCTGGAACCTGCTTTGTCCGCAGGATTCATGAAGACGGAAATAAAATGGTTTAAAGGAACTGACCTTTTCCACTGGCGAATAGACACTGCACTATCCTTCCTACTTTAGCAGGGAATATCTCAGTTGCAGGTCACTTTTTCTTGAACGAAGATTCAATAAAGGTCAATCCTCTCCAAAACTGCCAAACAATATCAGCTTTACTTGACTCGGTGAATTCCTGTATTTTGGTAAGGTCTTCACTCTCCAATACTAGTTAGAACTCCACTTTAAAACAAAACTGCGTCATAAGCTGTATACGCAGCAAAATGGAGTATCTAACACAAAACTAAACTGAAAACTAACTGTGTAACCAGGGTTCTCCCTTTTATATACCTGTTGAGAACAGGTCATGTGACCTCACTGGCAGGAAAATTACATCATGTGACCTCGGCAAGACCATTACATCATCCTCATAAGACTGTCACAAGATATCCACGAAGAGTAACACAGTGAACCCAACCAGAAGAAAAAAATGAGTTGCTGCTTGCAGTAAGTTATTATCAAAAACACAGAACCTCAAAGGAAGGTTAGTACTAACTTGCAAATGAGAATTGGAGAAACTTGAATATGACAGAATTAAAGAGAAAGAAGGCTGCATGGAATAGTGAATAATTGGGTAGCTTTTCAAAGAGCCAGTTCAGCAGCGCACACTCCATCTGTTTTTTTTTGCTCCTTCTGTTCAAATATATTGTCAAAACCATGTCCTCTTAAGTAAGGTTTACTGTAAAGTTTTTCTAGTGTTAACCCAAGGAGTAAATAATTTTCCAGTACACTTCTAAACTAAATGAAAGCAAAAGTCCACTTGTGTAAAAACCTATATCATACTTATTAATCATTGATAGATTCAAACCAGCACAAACTGAATTTATCATAATTTAATGCTGAAAGGCTTTGCATTAGAAAATTGAAGGGTCATGCAAATTTACTTATGAATGGTGAAATGTCTCCATCCACTTATGTCTTTAGTTTACCATGTACACTCAGTGGCCACTTTATTAGATACAGGAATGGAACCCAGGCTGGTGTGCTGCTTCTGTAGCGCATTCATTTCAAGGTTTGACATGTTGTACATTCAAAGATGCTCCTCTGCACAGCACTGTTGTAACACATGGCTATTTGAGTTACTGTTGCCTTCCTGTCATCTTGAACCAGTCTGACCATTCTCTTCTGACCTTTCTCATTAACAAGACATTTCTGTTTTTCACACCATTCTCTGTAAACTTGAGAAACTGTTGTGCATGAAAATCTCAGAAGATAAGCAGTTTCTGAAATACTCAAACCACTCCATCTGGCACCAACTGTCAGTCACTTGGATCACATTTCTTGCCCATTTTGATGTTTGGTGTGAGCATGATAATATAGGAAAAGAAAATTTACAAATATGTATAGTAAATGGTTACATTAAAATAGTGCAAAAACAGAAATAATATTTAAAAAGTGAGGTAGTATTCATGGGTTCAATGTTCATTTAGGAATTGGCTGGCAGAGAGCAAGCTGCTGTTCCTGAACCTACCTTCTAATAACTTTAAATTCCCAACCTTTAATTATGAATTTTTCTGATAAGGGAATAGAAATTCCTAATTGTCCTAACTCGACCATGTAAGTTCTATACACTACCATGAAATAGCCCTTCAGCCTCTCATCTGCTGTTAAAAAGCCAGGAATTCTTTATAACTAAATGCTTCCAGCACACATCATTAAACCTTCTCTACCCTGGCTGTTGTTCTATGGCGTCAGTAATGTGGCCAGAACTGCATTTTCCTTCTCTAGTGTGGTCTTGAAATGAGATTTGTGATGGTGAATCCCACCCCTCAGCCATTAAACAAAACTAATTCTGTGAATAGACTTTCCACTCTGCTCTTTCTATAGTCTTCCCTGCTGGCTTGGCTTGGCTTTGCTTTAAGGCCCATGGGAAAGTGATTCTGCTCTCTGTTACGGGGTTAGTGAGGGATTTCCATCTGGTCAGTCTTTTACTGATACACAATTGCACTGCCATCTTCCATGTTGGTTTACAAAGTTTCCTTTATTCTTGCACAGATGTTTTAGTTCTCATTTCAGGTACACCATTTAGTTGCAAGAGAAATACGGGCAAAGACAAATTTTTATCTTGTGATTAATAATATTTGTGCCTCTTTACAATACTGGAACATCTGTTTTATTAAAATGCTTTTTTTGGGTGCTTGTTGGAAATGAGGATTTACTTATTACTCTAGCTTCTCACATCAGAAATATGGAATAAAGGTATGCCTGGTTTATACAGTTTACTCTGAAATTGTTTTATCCCATTGCTGCAGAAATCCAGGGAGGTTTCGGTTTCTATTTCTGGCATAGGCCTGAGTTGGCAATGATATCTACCACTCCAAGGCTGTTCCTGTGTCGCTCAGCAGACCCTCTCATTGAGTAGCTTCTTCTGCAGGTTCTCTGGATTCTAGGCTGGGGTTCTTGTGGGCTGAGCTGGTTTTAAACTTGGTGTGAGTACAGCAGCCTCATTCAAAGGAGCGGGCAGAAATGGCTGCTGGGAGAAATGTACAGCATTTTAAGTTAGTTTCTATGTCTTAGATTTACTGTGTGAATGTTTTATCTTTGTCATTTAAATGTAAATGTAATTTTTCTAACTGTTGTTTGATTCTCTGCAAGTGTGAAGCTCTGTGTTTGTTGGGACAAGGTGTCCTAGGCTCCCAGTGAAAGACTATAACACTGAAACAAACTGTATCCTGAGATGGGGAACCATTAATTTTTGGGCAAAACAGGATCTACCTCATTAATTCATTGTTTTCTTTAATAGATAATTTAAAGATCTAATAGTGAGATTAAAAGAACATTGACCAGCAGCTTTAAATGTTTATCTGAAGGGAGTGCTTGAAAAGTAATTGGGGTTGCAAATGGCAAAGTTTGTTATCTTGATGACTTGACAAATTTCCTGCTGATACTTTTAATTGGGAAATTCTTTTTCAGTGTCTCTGAACTTTGCATTTAGCAAGCCAGTTGTTGGATGGAATTTTGAGATTATGAACCATGTTTCTCCTAATGTGATAGTAAAACAGTAGGAAAATGACATAACTGAAATATGTGACTTTTAAATTTTTTCTTAAAGGATTGAGTTTTTGCGTCATCTGAAGAGCTTCTTCCAAATCATGTTCAAGATTGAAACCCAGCCCATGGAAGAAAGGAAAGGTGGAGAGAAAGTGCTAATGACTTGTATGGGAATTGGTTTCTCAAATATCAGTAAGATTGTCACGTAGGAACAGCCATTGTTGAATTTCTGTTTGAGATGGTTATTTTTATATTAAAACATTGGAAAACCTTCACCCAGAAAAGTTGTCTGAAATTTTATACACTTTATATAAAAAAAAAAAAAAATGAAGTGGTCTTGCAGAATTTCTGGAAGTGAAATTGCCTTTTTGAAGAGCTCCTTGAGATCTAGAGGGACCCAAGAACATGAATAAATCATTCAACTGACTTGAGCTTGTTCTGCCAATGCTGAGCATGCACCTTAACTCTTATTTACTTGCCATATGTCCCAATACCTTCACCCAATAAAAATCATCTAATTAGTTGTAATGGCTTTTTTTAAAAAATAGATATATTCTCAATGTTTTTGGTAGCTTGGGGTGAATGAGGTGGGTTAGTTTGGGAGGTGGAATTGGTTGATAGATTTATTGTTCCAAAGACTTTTGAAGTCTATTTTGGGAAAAAATTCTTGACATTACTCCTGGTAAGGCCAGATCTGATTTTATAGTTGTCCTTTTTCTGAACTTCATTGGAGGAAATAATCCTTTAATTATTATATCACCCATAACATTTTCTGTAAGATTACAAAGTTACAGTGCCTATAAAAAGTATTCAACCCTTTTGGAAGTTTTCATGTTTTATTGTTTTACAACATTCAATCACAGTGGATTTAATTTGGCTTTTTTGGCACTGATCAACAAAGGCACTTTCATGTCAGTGAAAACAGATCTCTTCAAAGTGATCTAAATTAATTACAGATATAAAACTAATTGCATAAATATTCATCTTCAAGTTGGTATTTAGTAGATGCACCTCTGGCAGCAATTACAGCCTTGAGTCTATGTGGATAGGTCTCTAACAGCTTTGTACATCTGGACACTGCAACTTTTCCCTGTTTCTTCTTTACAAAATTGTTCAAGCTCTGTCGGATTGCTTGGGAATGATGAGTGAACAGCCCTTTAAGTCCAGTCACAAATTCTCAATTGGTTTGAGGTCTGGACTCTGACTTGGTCACTCCAGGACATTAACTTTGCTGTTTTTAAGCCATTCCTGTATAGCTTTGGCTTTATGGTTGGGGTCATTGTCTTGCTTGAAAACAATTCTCCCAAGTCGCAGTACTCTTGCATCAGGTTTTCCTCCAGGATTTCGCTGGATTTTGTTGCATTCATTTTGCCCTCTACCTTCACAAGCTTTCTAGGGACTGCTACATGAAGCATTCCCACAGTAAGATGTAGCCACCACCATGCTTAACGGCAGGGATGGAATGTTTTAATAATGTGCAGTGTTTAGTCTGGTGCTCAATTTTGGTTTCATCAGACCATAGAACCTTCTTCCAGCTGACTTCAGAGACTCCCATATGCCTTCTAGCAAACCCTAGCTGAGATTTCATGTGAATTTTTTTTTAAACTGTGGCTTTCTCTTTGCCACTCTCCCATAAAGCTGTGACTGGTGAAGCATCCAGGCGACAGTTGTATGTGCAATCTTTCCCAACTTGCACCTCCTCCAGAGCTGTCATAGGTCTCTTGGTAACCTCCCTCACTAGTCCTCTTCTTGCACAGTAACTCAGTTTTTGGACTGCTCTAGACAGGTTGACAGCGATGCTATATTCTTTTCATTTCTTGGTGATTGACTTAACATTCCAAATGATATTTAGTGACTTGGAAATTTTCTTATAAGCATCTCCTGACTTGTGCTTTTCAATAACCTTTTTGAGAAGTTGCTTTGAGAGTTCTTTTGTCGTCTTGGTGTAGTTTTTGCCAGGATGCTGACTCACCACCAGTTGAACCTTTCAGATGCAGGTATTTTTACAACTATCAATTGAAATAACTTGACTGCACACAGTCATGACCACTTAACTAATTATGTGACTTCTAAAACTTGTTGGCTGCACCAGTGATGATATGATGTGTCATATTAAAGTAGTATGAATACTTAGGCAATCAATTATTTTGTATTTGTAATTAACTGAGATCACTTTGTAGGGATCTGATTTTATTTTGACATGAAAGTCTTTTTCTGTTGATCAGTGTCAAAAAAGCCAAATTAAATCCACTGTGATTGAATGCTGTAAAGCAATAAAACATGAAAACTTCCAAGAGGAGGTGAATACTTTTTATAGGCACCTAGGCTTGCTGTTTAAGCCAGTGGTCCCCAACCACTGGCCCGCGGACCGACATCAGTCCGCAAAGCATGTGCTACCGGGCCGCGAGGAAACGATATGATTTGGTGATATGAAACAATATGAGTCAGCTGCATCTTTCCTCATTCCCTGTCACGCACTGTTGAACTTGAACACCACCCCCCCCCCCCCCCGGTTGGCCAGTCCGCAAAAATATTGTCAATATTAAACCGGTCCGCAGTGCAAAAAAGGTTGGGCACCTCTGGTTTAAGCCATTTCAACCCGGAAGGGTGGGGGGGGGGGTGAAAGAAAGACTTACATCTACTTAATCTATTCCTCTCCTAATTCTATAAACTTGTATCTCATGGCCCTTCAGCTTCTGGATATTACAGCAAAAACAATCCATGTTTGTCCAACCTTCTTCTCTAATCCAGGAAACATCCTGCTGAATCTCTTCTGCACCCTCCCTAAAGCCTTCACATTGTTTCTGTAATACATCATATCCCCACTTTCCAGCACTTGTCTGCTGGTTCAGTAGAACTCCTCTTCCAGTATACATCCACGGGCTGAGGGTTTCTCACTTTTTAAGGCCCTCAACATTAAATGAAGATTTTCCTCGTCTATCTCTATCAATTACTTAAAATCTGTGTTAAATTCCTCCTGAATATACTTATTTGGGCTCTTCATACTTGTTTATACCTGAATTAAAACATATTGCAGGCACCCTTGTTTCAAAGTGAATAAATCCACTTCTCCAATCTGTCATCCTTGTAAATCTCTGCACCTCCACGTGAACACATCTGTCATGTATTGACAAGAACTAGATTCTTCTGTGTGCTGACTGGTGGCATAGTGGCATCAGTGCTGGACTTCGGAGTGAAGGCTCTTGAGTTTGAATCCAGCCGGCTCCCTTGCATGTTTTCCATCTGTGCTGCATTGAGTGTCGAGCTAGCAACTTGGCCTCGTAAAAATATGAGTCTGACGGCGTCCCGATGATTCCATTCGGAGTTAAGGGCTTTCTTCTTCTTGGATGAAAAAAAACATCACTCCATGTCATTTTAACAATCTGTCTTGCAACGTTTAAGGATCTGTTTACATTGGCTCCAATATCACTTTGTTCTTCCACAGCTCTCAATTATCTATTTATTGAATTTTATACCTTGTTGAATTTCCTCTTTGGAGACATGATGATCCCTTGGAAAATTGGATGATTTTAGGAAATGTCAATTTGCAGGTTCAGTAATTTTGGTAATGCATTGTTTTTATGCACACTTTGAAAGGACGAATAACATTAGGTCTGTGCAAATCACATCATCTATGATCACTGTCTTGGCAGCTATTAGAATAAACTTGCCTTTCCAAATTGTCAGGCCCTAATGGTGTACTTGGCAGTGTACTGAAAATCTACCAGCCAACTGATTGGAGTGGTAAAGGGTATCTTTCACCTCTCATTACTGCTATTGGGAGTTTCCACCTGCTTCAAAAGGGCATCAAGCATACCAGTGCCCAAGAAGAGCAAGATAAGTTTCTTCAATGATTATCACCCAGTAGCATACATATTTACAATGATGAAGTACTTTGAGAGGTTGGACATTGTCTAGGATTAACTCCAGTCTGAGCAAGGACATGGAATTTGGCTACCACACCAACAGGTCCATAGCAGATGTAATCTCGCTGGCTCTCCACCTGGCTTGGAGCTCTGAGGTAACAGGTCTTTATTCAATAAAGCTTAGTATTCAACACCAGCATCTCCTCAGTACTAATCAACAAGCTTCAAAATGTGGGCCACTGCACCTCACTCTGTAACAGGATCCTCAACTTTCTTATCAGTGCAGATTGGTAATAACATCTTCTCCTTACTGACAACCATCACGGATGCACGTGAAGTACACATACTTAGCCCACTGCTCCACACTCATGACTTTGTGGCCAGGCAGGTGTCAACCGTCATCTACAAATTCCCAAGTGATCCCACTGTTGGCAGAACAGTGAGATAGATCTGGTTGAGTGGTGTCACAACAACAATCTTGCACTCGACATCAGAAAGACCAAGGGATTGATTGTGGATTTCAGGAAAGGCAAGTCAGGTGACCAGTCCTTGAGGTGCCAGTGATGGAAAGGGTAATCAGTTTCAAGTTCTTGAGCATCAAGGCCCAACAAATTGCAAACACGAAGAAGGCATGCCAGCAGCTCTAATTCGTTAGGTGTTTTAGGAGATTTGATATTCAGTATCACCAAAACCCCTTGTAAAACACTACAGATATACATTGAAGAGCATTCCGTGTTTACATCACAGACTAATGTAGAACCTCCAGTGCTCAGGATCACAAGAGACCGCAGAGGGTTATGAACTGGTACAGCTCCATCGCAGGCACAATCCTCCTCACCATCAAGGACATCTTAGAGCAGTGGTGCCTCAAGAAGGCGGCAGCCATGATTAAATACCCTCACCATCTAAGTATTGCCCTTTCTGTGCTACTACCGCTAGGGAGGTGATACGGGAACCTGAAGATTCACACTTAACGTTTTAGGAACAGTTTCTTCCCCTCCACCATCTGATTTCTGAACGGTCCATGAAGTCATGACCGTGATCTCATGATTCATCTTTTGCGCTATTTATTTTTGTAGCTTATTTTAATTTTTATATCTTGCATTGTACTGCTACTCCAAAACAAGAATTTTCACTACCTATGCCAGTGATAATAAACCCGATTCTGATTTCAAATGTAAAATAGCGATCACAGGGTGAAACATGTTTTCATTTGTAAATTGTATATTTAATCTCGATCATTTTCCCCCCAAATATCCCATCAGTTCATAAAATAATTGATATTTAGAGCCTTTACCTATACTGCAGTATGGAATTTTTTATTGTATTTAACAATCCAGGGTCTTACTAAAATGATATTCCCTTTTCTCAGTTTCTTCGCCTCCGCCGCATCTGTTGTCAAGATGCGGCTTCCGTTGCAGGATGTCAGCAATGTCCTGCTTTTTAAAGAAAGGGATTTCCCTCCCCCTACCATTGATGCTGCCCTCACCTGCATCCTCTCCGTTTCCCGCACATCCGCGCTCATCCCACCTTCCTGTCACCTTAATAGTGATAGAATCCCGCTTGTCATTACTCACCACCCCATTAGCCTCCGCATCCAACATATTATTCTCCGCAACTTCCGCCATCTCCAACGAGATTCTATCGCTAAACGTATATTTACCCACTCTTCCCGCCCCTCCCCCGCGATTCCCTTGTACATTCGTCCCTCCCCACTAAGCTCCCTCCGGGTACTTATGCCTGCAGTGCTAAACCCATTCACCTCCTCCCTCACCTCCATTCAGGGCTCCACATAGTTCTCCCCGGTGAGGTGACACTTCACCTGCGAATCTGCTGGGGTCGTCTATGGTGCCTGATGCGGCCTCCTCTACCCGTCGTAAATTGAGGGACCGCTTTGTCAAGCACCACCGCACCATCCGCCAAAAGCGGGACTTCCCGGTGGCCCAACATGTTAGTTCAGGTTCAGATTCCCATTCCCGTTGCGACGTGTCGATCCGTGGCTTTCTCTTGTGCCAAGATGAGCCACCCTCAAGGTAGCGGAGCAACACCTTATAGTCCGTCTGGGTACCCTCCAACCAGATGGCATGAATATCGATTTCTCCTTCCGATAAACAACACCCCGCCCCCCAAATCTGACATTGTACTTCTTCTCACCTGCCTGTTACCCCTCCTTCCCTTTCCCTTTCTCCTTTGATCCACTCTCCACTCTCATCAGATTCCTCCTTCTCCAGCCCTTTACCTTTCCCACCCACCTGGATCAACCTATCACGTTCCACTAGCCTCCTTCCCCTCCCACCAACTTGTTATTCTGGCATCTTCCCCCTTCTCAGTCGTGAAGAAGGGTCTCGGCCCAAAATATCGACCCCCCCCCCCACAGACCTGCTGAGTTCTTCCACCGTTTTATATGTTGCTTTGGATTTCCAGCATCTGCAGACTTTCTCGTGTTTGTGGTTGATTGATTACTTACTTACTGCCTGTTACGCCGCGAGGTTTAGGGATGAAGGAACTCCATCTATGTCTGTCCTTGGCCGCCTATTTTGGTTTTGGTCTTGGCGATGTTCGGGGCTTCTTTCATCATCCACTAGCTTCCTCTCAGTTTTCATTACTGAACCTGGAGAACTGTGGACCACTCTGTCTGACCTCTACCCTTCGACCTGTTTGACATAGGTGGCCCTACCAAGAGCCAAAGCATGAAACCCTGACTTCAGCCGACATAACCCTCTGGGTCATTGATGCATGCAAGGCTCCAAACAATAAGGTTGTGGTCCTCTTGGGGGAATCAAAAGAACTTTTCTATAATTATGTGATGCTCTCACATCTAAGTAAGAATGTACCCGACACTCCAAAGTTCGGGTAGATAATTGAGGTTGACTTGACGTTTCTGTTCAGACGAGTGAGCTACCTTGTCGCGTGTACCATCTTTCCGATGTCGCTGGCTGAAGAGTGGATGAGCTAACAGTCATTCTTAGATCAATATGTATTCACTTTCAGAGATCCTGCCTGACCTGCTGAGTTCCTCCAGCATTTTGTGTGTTGTAAAGGATCTAGGTATTAACCCATTCATGTTAGAGTTGATGATGATATACTCAAGTTCTTTATTTGTGAGAAGCTCTTCAGTTATTGAAGGTTGCGAAATGTAATGTGTAAAACGCCCTTTTTTCCATCCAACCGAATGGATGTTCAGTTTATTGTATTTCCATTTAAACATTTTATTGAATGATTGTAAATGTTTTTGATGCCAGACTATCACGTAACTTAAAATGTCACAAACTTTTTCAATTTCTGGAATTTTACTTTGAACTCTAAAAGCTGATGTCAATTTAAATTAATGTTCCTGTACTTCTTAAATTTTTCTTTGTCAATTTAATATCAGTTCTTTTAAAACTAATTGAATTTAAATTCATATTTCAATATTTAAAACATCTGCACCCTTTTATAAATAAAGCATTCTTAAAAGCAGGTTCTTTGCTTTTGAAGATTTAATGTCCCCTTTAATGATTCTGATTGAAATTTGCCTCCTGTTATTTGGTTTATTTCTGTGCCGTATTATAATTATATTCAAATTTAAAACGTAGCGTAAAATTAGCGTTTTTGTCATCTTTTGTATGATTGAGAAATGGTAATTATTAGACCAAAAGACCATAAGATATAGGAGCAGAAGTAGGCCATTCGGCCCATCGAGTCTGCTCCGCCATTCAGTCTTGGGCTGATCCAATTCTTCCAGTCATCCCCACTACCCTGCCTTTACCCCATACCCTTTGATGCCCTGGCTAATCAAGAACCTATCTACAGTATCTCTGCTTTAAAAATACGTTAAACGGTTAAATTTAGAGATAGGAAACAGAGTCAGGCATAAATGTCAGGTTTTCTCGGGAGTTTGCTGTATATTCTGTGAAAGCGCCTAACTTTGACGTCCCAACTTGCTCCCTCTGGCAGGTTTAAAAGATCCTGAGGCACCGCCTGAATTTTCTCTGAGATACTTGCTTAAATATTTTCGGGCTCTTGAAATACAAGAATTTATATAATTTTTATTCCCTATTCAATACTGCCAGCATGAAGTAACTGGATATTAGTTTTGATTTGCAGTATGCGGTTAAATAGAACCGTGATAACATTTATAGCCCCCGAGCCCCCTTAAAGCGCATGGTTCACGCCTTGAACTCGCACAGCCCAGTCCCGCCACTAGCTGGCATTGCTCACTGTTCCCTATCCAGGTACCAATTCGACTCAAGATGACGTCCAGGTACTTAAGGTGTTCCAGCTGCAACATGACCTTTAAATCCTCGTCCTTGCTTCGAAAGCACCAGACAAAGTTTTGCATTGGGACCGGGATCGGCAGAGGATTAGTAACGAAAACCCCAGAAAATGTGGTAAGATGTAGTTTTTCATCAATGTTTATATCGTGTCTTTTTTCTTCAGTACCACCTAAAGATACAACGCACTACCATTGCTGAGAGCGCAACGCGTTAACAATAAGAAGTTTCCCTTGTCTTGGCAGGAATATTCAGTGCCACAGGGTCAAGCACAGACCCCTGCTCTATTTGGTAACGAAACTTAAACAGAACGTATTACAAACTTTTATTTTACTATGGCAATCGGCTGTAGTGTTTTAATTGTGCATTTCAAACCTATGCTGCTTGATCTTTAGATATTTTTGATACAGAATACTTGGCAGGCGTTTATTGTTTCTAAGTTTCTGCAATCCCATGTTGTTGATGTAGTGTTGTGCTTTGAGTGCCCAAATCCTGAAACCAGGCAACAAGTCTGAATGTTTACTGCAATCCTTACACTTGAACAATCTGCATGTGTACCGCCTCTGGAGGTAAAAGCTGGTTGCCATGGATCAGTGCTGCAGTAAATAAAGCACCATGCAGCTCGATCATCTTCTTGTTTAAGGAATCCAAGGGTTTGTTTCACACTTTATAGTTGGAGCAGAAGAACTGTGTGGATAGTAGCTTTCCAGCATCTAAACAAATTAGGGAAGTACAAACGCACTGGACCAATTTGTCTTAAACATAGGAGATTCTGCAGATGCTGGAAATCATGAGCAACACAAAAAGTGCTAAAGGAGCTCAGCAAGTCAGGCAGCACCTACAGAAGGAAATAAATTGTTATCGTTTTAGGCCAAGACCCTTCATCAGGAATGGAAAGGAAGCGGAAGGGGGCAGAAGCTAGAATAAGAACGTGGGGGACGGGAAGTAACAGAAGCTGGCAGGTAATACGAGAGACTATGTGAGGTGGGCAGTGACCAGGTGAGAAGCTGTGAGGGGATAGGTGGATGATGTAAGGGGATAAAGAAGTAGGAATCTAATGGGAGAGAATAGGACCCATGCTGAGCTCATCAGTTTAATCACTTTGCCTTGAATTTCCACCCTGCCCTCAAATTTACTTGGCCCATCTCTGACATTCCTTGCCCCTTTCTCAATCTTTCTGTATTTCTGGAGATGGACTATCCACCTTCTGACAAATGTACTAACTCTCACAGTTATCTTGACTATACCTCTTTCCACCCTGTCATTTATAAAAGTGCTATTCCCTTTTCAGTTCCTCCATCTCCATCGTATTTGTTCTTGATGACAACGTGAGGCCTTCCATTCTAAAACAGTTGAGGTTTTCGCTTTTTTCAAAGAATGTGGTTTGCTACCCTCATCAGCATCTTCTCCATCTCCCACACAGCTGCCTTCACCCAATAACAGCGATTAGCATTCCCCATGTCCTTATCTACCAACCCCTGGGCTATCATTCTCTGTAACTTCCACCATCTCTAACAGGATCCAACCCACCAAGCACATCTCCCCTCACTCCAAAGAGATTGCTCACTACATGACTCTGTTGTCCTGTCATCCCTTCGCACTGAATTTCCTTCTGCAAGTGTGACAAGTGCTACACCTGCCTCTACACCTTCTTCCTGACCACCATTCAGGGCCCCAAACAGTCTTTCTAGGTGATGTGATACTTCACCTGTGAGTCTGTTGGGTTAGCTATTATATCCGGTGTGCTGGTGTGACCTCCTGTATGTCAGTGAGACCCAACACAGTATGGGGCACTGCTTTGTTGAGCACCTTCACTCTGCCCACCGCAAAAGCCAGGATCTCCCAGCAGCGACCCATTTCTATTCAACTTCCCATTCCTGTTCTGGTCTCCTCCACCGCCACGATGAGGCCAAATGTGGGTTGGAGGAGCAACACTTCATATCTCATGTAGGTAGCTTCCAACTTGATGGCATGAACATTAATTTCTCCAGCATATGATAATTCCTACCCCCTCACCACGCCCCCCCCCCCATGCCACTTCTTGTGCATTTTCCATTCTGGTTACCCTTTCACCCTCCTCACATACCCATCACCTCCCTCTGTTCCCCTTCTTTCCTTTCTTCCACGGTCCTCTCCTATTAGATTCCTTCTCCTTCAGCCCTTTACCTCTTCTACCTATCCCTCCCAGCTCTTCACTTCATCCAGTCTCCCCGTCCACCCAACTTCCCCCTCATCTTTTCTCACCTATCACCTGCCAGCTTGTACTCCTTCTCCTCCCCCACCTTCTTATTCTGGAATCTGCCCCTTCCTGTCCATTTCTGATTAACAGTCTTTGCCCGAAATGCTGACTGTGTTTATTCCTCTTCCTAGATGCTGCCTGACCTGCTGAGTTTCTCCAGCATTTTATAGTGTGTGGCCCAACTTGTCTCGCATGGTGGTGATGTGTATCACATACGCACACACACCAGTCCCACTCAATAATATCACCATCTGGCAGAACCATCAAGCATATTTAAAACCGTTCCAGTGAGATAAATACATTTAGAAGTTGTACATTGAAACTATGAGCAGAAGATCTTTGGCATTTTGAAGCCACTTGACCAGACAATATCAATCCTACCTGATTATCCCAATTCAGCTCCAGTTGCTGCACTCTTCCTACATCCCTTGAATCTTTTAGCCATTGGCACTATACCTAACTCTTTGAATAAAATTAGTGATTTGGGCACAACCACCTTCTGTGGTGGAAAACGCCAAAGGTTCAGATTATCAGAGCTACAATGAGTAATGCCTTTTTAACATAACATGAACTTTACTTCAACCCAGAATAAGTCCAGTTCTCTCAGACTTCGAAAATTTGGTGTTCAGATCAAGACCAGGTGCGTTTTGCCTAAATCCACTGTTCTTTCAGGTAAAGACCACTCTCAACCATATCACACCCAGGTTTACCCTCTAAATTTGGAATTTTGAGCACCGAACCTCCCTGACTTATTCTCTAATAACTATTGATTTTCTGGTACCATCCCAAGTGAATCCTGTTATTGCTGCTGTACCATTATGATGTGTTTCCAAAATATGAAAGCATGTTTGCCTCATTGAGATCTCAATGTAGGACCCTCCTCAGTGCCACTAAGCTCAGACTATCAGCTGGCAGGAGGACACAACAGCACGAAAAGAGTGTAACACAGGTTGAAACTCTCTAGACCATTATTCTATGGTCCAACATGTAATGTGTGTGTAGTACAGTTCTTTTCTAACTACTGATGCTAAGACTTAATTTAGCTCGAGAATTAGCTAAGATCTGTTATGATGAGGTCAGGCTCAGGTTGGAGGAACAACACCTCATATTCCGTCTGGGTGGCCTCCAAGCTGACTGATAGTGTACACATCAATTTCTCAAACTTACAGTAATTTCCTCCCCTCCCCCTTGTCTCTTTTTCCATTTCAAGTTCTAGCTCCTCTCTTACCCCTTCTCCTCACCTGCCCATCACCTCCCTCTGGTGCCCCTCCTCCTTCCCTTCCTCTCATGGTCCTCTATCCTCTCCTATCAAATTCCTCCTTATCCAGCCATTTACCTCTTCCCCAATCACCTTCCAGCTTCTCATTTTACCCCCACGCCCGCTTCTTCAACCACCCCCCTTTCCCCTCACCTGGTTTCACCTATCACCTGCCAGTTTGTATTCCTATCCCTCCCCCTTTCCTTATTCTGGCTTCTTTCCCGTTCCTTTCCAGTCCTGATGAAGAGTCTCAGTCAGAAAGATGATTGGGAGTGAATATGTGCTCTAGATCTCCTGTGGTCTTGCACCAGTCAGGTCCCAAGGGTGTTTGGCTAGAGAGTTTCAACCTGTCAGCAGAGCAGGAGTGACAGTTGGGGGCTTTAATTTGTTTTGCCATTAATCAAGATCATGGTGAATGCATTGCTGATCTTCCAGCTATGTACCATTTTCCAGCTATGTCTGCAGATTTTGTTAATTAATCACTACACTGAATGCAAACAATGACTAAAATTCTTTTGCTCTTTGGGGTAGAGAATTTCATGAATTCACCACACACACTGAGTGAAGAAATTTCTTCTCATAATTGTAAGTGACCTATCCATTATTCTGAAGCTGTGATCGCTGATTCCGTTCTGTTAAGGGAAACATTCTCACAGCATCCAGATGGTTGAGTCCTGTAAGAGAATCTTGTAAATTTCAATAATCTCTCCATTTCTTCTAAACTCTACAGAATACTGCCTTAGTTTAGGATAATATCCTTGCTGAGTGTTGAAGGAAAGATTTTCTTCAGCGTGGTGGCAAAGCGCCTAACAGAGTACTTCCTGAAGAACAATTACATCAACACTCCTGTCCAGAAGGGTGGCGTTCCAGGGGTACCAGGCTGCTTGGAGCACACTGGAGTCATCACACAGCTCCTGAGAGAGGCCAGAGAGAATAAGGGTGACTTAGTGGTTTTGTGGTTGGATTTGGCCAATGCCTATGGATCAATCCTCCACAAGGTTGTTGAAGACCCTCTGAAGAGGCACCATGTTCCTGAAGGAATCAGAGGCCTCCTTATGGACTACTACAATGAGTCCCAGCTGAGAATCTCAACAGGGCCAATAACATCAGACTGGTGCAGGCTGGAGATTGGTATCATCACAGGCTGCACCATCTCAGTCATCCTTTTCGCTCTGACAATGAATATGCTGGTAAAATCTGCAGAGCCAGAGTGTCGAGGCCCGAAATCAAGATCTGGGATCTGCCAACCACCAATACAAGCCTTCATAGATGATCTGACTATCACTACGGAGTCAGTGCCTGGTGCTAGTTGGATTCTTAAGGGGCTGGAAAGGTTGATGAGGTGGGCAAGGATGTACTGCAAAATCAAGATCTGTAGAGCTGAAGAAGGGGAGAGTACAGGAGAAATTTCATTTCTCTATTGAGGACATTCCAATTCCTACCATCACAGAGAACCCTGCTAAAAGTCTTGGGAAGATGTTTGATGCAACACTCAGAGATAAGGTGACAATAAGAAACACCTGTGGAGTTTGAACAATGGTTGCAAGAGGTTGACAGGACTGGCCTTCCAGGGCAGTTTACCAGCACGGTACACTACCAAGAATCCTCTGGCCACTGCTTCTCTAGGAGTTTCCAATTTCCACTGTTGTTGAGTTAGAGAGGGTAGTCAGCCGGTTCCTGCGAAGATGGCTGGATTTACCAAGGAACATCAGCAGCATCACTCAGTACGGGAATAACTGCAAACTGAGGCTCCCCCTGAAATCCATCGAGGAAGAGTTCAAGGTTTTGCGAGCAAGAGAGGACCTGCAGTTCTGGGAATCTTCAGATCGAAAGGTTGCCGGAGCAAGAGTGGCAGTGAGAACTGGAAGAAAGTGGAGAGCGGAAGCTGCAGTGGAAGAAGCTGAGGCGCAACTGCGTCACAAAGTGCTGGTGGGGGCAGTCGTCAAGGGAAGAGCTGGACTTGGAAGCCCCCCATTTTGACAACGTACAAGGGAAAGAGCGACGAGAACTGGTCCAGAATGAAGTAAGGACAGCTGTGGAGGAGGGGACCAGCAGAGCAATGGCAATGAAACAGCAAGGAGCCTGGACCAAATGGGAGCAGGTGATCAAGCGAAAGATCTCTTGGAACGATCTCTGGAAGGTGGATCCACACCGCATCAAGCTCCTTATCCAGGCTGTTTATGACGTCCTTCCTAGTCTACCTAACCTGCACTGCTGGGGCCTTGCAGAATGACCAGCTTGTCCCCTCTGTGAGAAGACTGGCACTCTAGAGCATATTCTGAGCTGCTGCCCCAGAGCCCTTGCCGATGGCCGTTATCAGTGGCGGCATGACCAGGTCCTCCAGACAATTGCTGAGACAATCTGCAGCACCCTTAACATCTGCTGGAAAACAAGCCTGGTCAAGAATACCATCTGCTTTGTCAAAGAGGGGGGAAAGACCAACAAAACACCAGAAAGCAACCGGCTTGCTCTTCACTGTGCAGGACTGGAAGCTAAGAGCGGACCTGGGAAAACAGCTGCAGTTTCCTCCCCACATCACAGAGACTACATTGCGGCCTGACATTGTGTTGTGGTCCGACTCATCGAAGCATGTTCTTATGCTTGAGCTTACCGTGCTGTGGGAAGAACGGATGGAGGAGGCCTATGAGCAGAAAAGAGCCAAGTATGAAGATCTGAAGAACAACTGCCAAAGATGAGGCTGGAGAGCAAAGTGTTGGCCCGTGGAGGTCGGATGATGTGGCTTTGCAGGCCACACACATCAAAGTTGCTGGTAAACGCAGCAGGCCAGGCATCTGTAGGAAGAGGTGCAGTCGACGTTTCAGACTAGTCCTGACGAAGGGTCTCGGCCTGAAACGTCGACTGCACCTCTTCCTACAGATGCTGCCTGGCCTGCTGCGTTTACCAGCAACTTTGATGTGTGTTGCTTGAATTTCCAGCATCTGCAGAATTCCTGTTGTTTGGCTTTGCAGGCCAGTCACTCTGCACTTGGAATCACAGGAGAGAGAAGAAGGAGAGGCATTTCTACCATTTCTAGCAGAGAAAGCGTCAAGATGGCTCTGGATAAAGAAGGTAGATCTGTGGGTTGCTGCTAGGGCACAGGCCGGGGTCTAATCCACCCCGGTTGGGTCACCTGGGTGAGGGTGTATGATGTTGAAAGACCCGAAACACCTGACGGCCCCAGGTAACATCACTGATGATGCGCCCTAGCTTAGCATCATGCAGATGTTTCTGTAAGAGAAGAAGAAGAAAGTACCTGGTCTCTTTACATACAGTGTATATCATACCATTAAGCATGGCAGTTTTTGGAAGAGTCTTTCTAATATATGTTCATCATTATAGGCATGTGCAGTATTGTGAAGAATCTCCCTACTGTGTGCCACGTTAGAAGTATATCATTGAGTGTGAATCAATTTGTAATCTGCTGAGGGCATAATTTCCTGTTTTACTTTTCATTGTTTGGGCCCCCTTCGTAGTAAAATCAAAGGGTGAAATCCAATATTTAAGAATGAAGTTTATATGAGCAAAGTAAAGCTTAAAGTTCAAAGACAGTGCCTTGTAAACAGGTTTCCAGCACTTAGTGGCAGCTCGAAATAGGTTCACAAAATACTGGACTACTTTGGTTGATTGCTGGTGTTCCATTGTGGAAATCAGCCTTATTCCTGGATAATGTGAATCCAGCTCTGATGATATTATTAGCAGTGTACCACCTGCATTAGTATGCAAATGGTTCTTAGCTGATTTAATTAATCTTCAATTCATGTTAATTCCATTGCAGTCTGCTACTTTATTCCCTTTTACTTGAACAATCAGTTTACCTTCTTTTGGTGAATATCAAACACTTTTTTTAAAAAATGTGGAGCTGGGGTCAACTCATTGGAGTCACAAGAGACTGTAGATGCCGGAGCACTGGTTTATTCTTCAGTTGCCCTTTTACTAGGCCTAACTAATCTTCTTCTGACTTTTAATGGTGGTTAGTAGTCCAACTTGAAGGTGCATTATCACTACCGACTGGAGTGTGGTGTAGAGAGTTGGTAAATAACTCTTTATCAAATGAAAACTCAGTTACTCCAAAAAGCCTTATAGATAGAAAATAATGAAAGACAATATTGTGAATTAAATTAAAGTTACTTCCATAACTTAGTAAGGTTTTTAAATGAAAACTATCAACCCCCCAAAGATAGTAGTGCAGCCCTGCATTTGCTTTCTTTCAACCTTATATGCTTCCATTGTAAAAGAATGTGTTTCATAATGATGACAAAACCTACAGACCCCCAGAATGATAACTAATCCATTGGCAATATTCAAAGAACAGGACATTTTTGAGCATCTATTCTTTAACCTCCAATAACAAATGTCTTGTCAATTAATTCAGTGATCTTTGAAGGACCCTTGACATAGAGATTAGATTTCTATTTTTTTCCTTTTCTACTGTTTTTCATTACTTTCTTCTTTTAACAATAGCTTGATCAGCTGAAAGACTACAGACATCGCCGTGAGGAGCAACGAAAGCAACGTGAAATGGAAGAGCGAGAGATCTTGGCAGAAATGGATGAGAAGGAGGGAAGATTAATGAATGATGACCTGGTGTCTTACAGTCAGTTAACACTTGACCAGGTAACTTCCAAGAGATACAGTTACCTCCTTTGAAGGAAAATCGATGGCTCCTGTTTAAGGCTGAAAGTATACTCAAATTGTCAAATGATGCAGACTTGAAGTTTAAGTTTAAACTGTATAGGGCAGATTTTTCTGTGGTAAAATGAATAGCAGGACATCTCAACGGGAGCACAGGGTAGTGCTGATGAGGAGAAGGAAGAAAGTGGTGGAGTAAAACCAAATATAAAAAAAAATTGTGAGGCAGAAAATCTGAAATAAAAACCAAAATTGCTGGAAAAGCCAGCAAGTCAGGCAGCATCTGTGAAAAGAGAAACAGTAGAAGGCCCTTCATCAGAGCTGATAAAGAGAGAAAACAAGTCTGTTTGAGTAGCAGAGAAGGTGGGGAAGGCAATGGGTGGGGCAGAGGGAATTTCTGTGACAGGTAAAAATGATGGAGGTTCAGAGAAAAATGATGGAGGTTCAGATTTGACCTAAGTTTAAGATGATTAACTAAGCTGGATTTTTGAGTAAGCTGTGTTTAGCTGTTTTCCCTAATGTTTAGTTAGTAGTACTCTCAGTATATGCCAAAAGTTATCTGGTAAAATCCTTCTCTTCTTCCTTTCTCTTTAACCCTCACCTTCCTCCTAACTTCTCTCTTTTATCAAATATTCATGTTTTCACCTCTTCTCTTCCCTGTTCTTCACCTCCACCCCTACAGCTCCATCTACACCTTTGTGATTCCATATGTTCTGCAACTTTCTTCTCTGTGTGAGGAACAATGGTTCATTTTACATCTGACTGTATTGCAGCCTGTAGGATTCAATGCTGAATTCTCGAAATTAAGATAACTTACTCCTTTGTTCTGTTTGTATCAGGTCTGATATCCCTTTTCCATTTTTTAAAATTTTATTTTAATATTCTGGTTGTTGAGCATGCCGCAGTTGGCCAGACTGTTCAGCACCAAGACTTCACAACATTTGAAACACATTCCACATGTGAAGGAGCTTCATTACCCATTTACTTAGGTCAAATCTGAACCTGGATGAAAACTGACTTCAGTACTGTTGCGGAAAGATGTTGACATTTTAGTTCATTATATCCTGCTGATACCTCATGAAATATTTACATGGTAATTATCATTAAAATTTAATGTTTACCTTTTTTGCATTCAGGTGCACTTTGGATGTTTCAGCTTTATGTAGTTTTTTAAAAACAATGTGCAAGTGTTATCACTCAGTGTTTCTCTTATATTCTTAATTATTTTTAATCATTTTCAGCTTTAAAGGTATGATTGAACTGTTGAATGTCCCTCCTGAAACTTTTCTAAAGCTTAATGGTTTAGAGCCTGTAGCTCCTGGAAATCACTATTATCGAATTGGACTACAGCCAGGAAGGTGGGAAAACCTTCCACTGCTATGACTGCTCTTGAAGAATCCAGCAAGTGTTGCTGCATCTTTACAGTCGTTTAGTGGTCTGATTTTTCAAGGGGATGATAATGAAGATCTGGATATAAACAGAGCTACTTCAATTACATTCTGCTTGAAAAGAGTTTCTGCCAGTTTTAGCATATGTACAATGTAGTTCCACCTTCATAAAACATGGACCAGGATCTGAAAGAGAAACATATGTTAGCACATTGCATGAAACTATCATTATTCATGTCATTACAATAAAAACATGATAGTTTTGTGGATAGTGATAGTCTCAGGCTACAGAAAGGTATTGATCAGCTGGTAAACTGAGCTCAGTGATAGTGCTTGGAAATTAATCCTCATAAATATGAGGTGATGCATTTTGGGAGGTCAAATAAAAGCTGGACATAGATAATGAAAGGTGTGGCCCAAGGGAATACTGAGGAACAGAGAGGTCTTGGTGTAAAAGTTCAACGATTTGTCATTCACATCCTGGTCCACATGCAGTGCATTAACATTTTTTTCCAGTCATCCTTCTGGCCACAGAAAATTGGCAAAGGATACAGTGAATATGGATCAATCGCAGATATGGGTGGAGAAGTGGCAGGTGATGTTTAATCCATGCAAGTGTGAGGAGTTGCACTTTGGGAGATCCAACTTTGAGGAGGAGTACACAGTTAAAGTCAGGGTCCTTAACTGTGTTGATGGATAGACGGATCTTAAGTAGGTACATGGCTCAATGAAAGTGGCCACCCAGATTGATAGGGTGGTGAAGAAGGTCTTCATTAGTCGAGGCATGAGTTCAAGAGCCGGGAAGTTATGTTACAGCTAACAAAACTATGGTTAGACCAGTTTTAGAGTATTGCATTCGATTCTGGTAACTTCAGTAAAGAAATGAAATGAAGGCTTTGGAGAGGGTGCTGAGAAGGTTTACCAGAATGCTGTCTGGTTCAGAGGATACAGTATGTGCTATGAGGAGAGTTTAGAAAAGCATTGTTTAGTGGCAGAGCCAGAGGAGAGATTTGATAGAAGTTTATGACATTATGCAAGCCATAGAGCTGGCAGCCAGTATTTTGACCACTCTGGCAGCTTGCTCCTGGTACTTACCACTCTCTGTAAAGACGTTACCTCTCAGGTCTGTTTTAAATCTCAGCTTTATAGTGAGTATTGGATTCAATACTGGTCACTCCATTATGTGAAGGATGTGGGGGTACAGAAAGAGTATAGAAGAGATTTACCAGATGCTGCCTAGATTAAATGGCAGTTGCTTTAAGGAGAGTTTGGACAAACTAGGATTATGTTCTCCAGAGCAGCAGAAACAGAGGGGAGATGTGATTGAAGTTCATAAAATTATGAGAAACAGATAGAGTAGAGAGCCGTTATCTTTCTCACAAAGTCGAAGTGGATGCATTGCTAGCATTGTGGTAGACAGCACAGGAAAGTTTAAGATAGGCATAGCTATGGTTGACAGCAGTAAACATTTTCTCACAGTGGTAGTGCCTATAATGAGAGGGCATAGGTTTACAGGTAAGAAGTTTAGAGGGGCTATAAGGAAGCATTTTTCATTAGAGAGTGATTGGAGCTGGAACAGCCATTTGAATTGCCAAGGCATAGATGGTATTCACCAAGTGCTAGTAAGTGGCATTATTTTTATGGCTACTTGGCATGGACAGAGTGAACTGTATTATGACATGACCAGGAGAGTGGCCCTTAATGTGTTTCTGTGATGGAGCAGGCATCAGGATTGAGACCATTTTCTTTGACTGTCAAATGGTCGTTGTTTACCAGACCTGGTGAAGTACCGTTTTCCACCCAAATGCTGTGGAGCTTCAACACAAAGAGGAATAAAGAACTGGCAGGATTTCTCAATCACTTTGCAGTGATTCACCATTGTAGTATAGGTAATTAAAGGTAGTTGGGAAGTAAAATGAGGTAGTGCTATTGTTCCCTGAAATCGGGTGCCTGGTTTTGGTATTACTGAAACCATTTACTCAGGATCCACATTAACAAACAAAACACCCATTATATGAGAGAGACTGTTTTTTTGGGGCTAAAAATAAACTATTATCTGAAATACCAGAGTCATATAATACTCAATTTTCAGTCCTCTTGCTTTAATTCTCAGGAGGATCTCATCCCCAAAGAGCAGTGGATGCAGGAATACAAGAATCAGTTGCAGAACCTGGCACAGAACCACGGAGAACATGTGACTAGTATATTACTGCATAACAAGGAGCTGGAGGAGCAGAGAGCAGGTACCCGAGATTCAGTAGATGGTAATACAAAACTGGTCACTGCAAGATGAGCCGACACGGCAAAGCCTGCTTGAGATTTGATAAAGGAATATTGTATTTGTTTTGCTTCCCTTGGGTCACTGGGAATTGCTTTGATTGACATAAACCTGAATGGGAAGTAAGACTTGTGCTTTAAAGAATTTAAATATCTTGTCTCCATTAAAAAAACAGTTGTAAATCAGTTAGTCGTCACTCAGAATTATTTAAATTATAATCAGAAGTGCTTTCCAGTCTAGTTATCCAGTGGATAAACCCAGAATGTCACCTGTCCCTATTGATCTCTGTATAACCCTATTATGAGCCATACATTGCAATCAATAAAGTGGAATTTTGTGAAAGGGTCCATCAACCTAAAGCATAAACTCTGCACTGACACGGTCCTTGTAGATATTTGAGCATTTTCTGCATTTATCAGAAAAGATGGCTGCAAGGTTACATGGAGTCACTTTGTAGGGTACCTTTTGTTCTATTCTAAAGATTAAGAGCTTAAAATTATATTTCAAAATGCTGCACTCAGCATATTTGTGAGCTATAGTTGGTGCAGTTATCTCTTGTTACTGCTCTGAGGAGATGTGCTTGTTTGAATCAGCAACCTCTCAATCATGCCTGGCAGTGAAGGGGAATTACTGACACCAAGCATTCCATGTAGTTTTATCTTTCTATACTTCAAGTTCAAGTTTAATTGTCATTCAACCATACTCATCTATACAGCTAAATGAAACAGCTTTCCTCTGGGGCCAAGTGCAAAACACATTACATACAGCCAAACACAGCACATACAGTTACAATTGCACATACAGTCACAAAATAATATTAGCTTAAATTCCTTGATGGTGCATGGGATGTTGTTTTGGAGCCATGTTCCTGCAAGAACAAGCATGCAGCAGTTCCTCATCTCACGCTGGGTCAGCCACAGATGAAAGCAATCCAGTTTGTCTTCAAGGGGATGAACACTAGAGAGCAGCACCGATAAAACAGCTGGCCTGCAGGGGCCAGCCCCCGACCCAGGTGCCCACCACACCTCTGTTCTCTCCCACACCACCTCCAGCGCCTCCTCCCCTGTGTGGCTGCAACAGGCAATGCCACGGCAAGAGGGCCTGGTCTGAGCAACAATTGAGGCCACACAGCCCTCCCACTGTCGGTCTTGCCAATGAACCAGACTGTAAAGTATACACTTGCTCTGAATGGTCTCATGAAGATCACTGTTCAGTTTGTTATTTTTTTTCTAATTTCACTGCAGAGATTGTGAGAAGATTAAATGAATTGTCAGAAAAAAGCAAGAACTTTTCTCAAGTGGAGAAAATGTTGGCAGAACTTAAGGCACAAGAATACAAAAACGAGCTGCTCCTGGATTCAATGAAGCAACAGCTGGAAATCCTACAGCTGGACTCGATGTAAGCCTCTCAAACACCTCCATATGCAATACTAATTAAAATCAGGATTCACTTCCAGTCCAGATACAGATGAAGGGTCTCAATCAGAAATGTCAACACTCCATTTATTTCCATAGTTGCTGCCTGACTTGTTGAGTCCCTCCAGTGCTTTTTGTGTTGCTCCTGATTGCAGCAGTTGCAGTAAATTATGTTTCCTCCCAGAATTCATAGTTCTTGAAAAGTACAGCACAGAAACAGGCCCTTCAGCCCATCTAGTCCATTCTGAGCCACTTAAACTGCCTACTCCCATTGACCTGTACTGGGACTATAGCCCTCCATATCTATGCATCTATCCAAACATCTCTTAAACGTTGAAATTGAGCTCGCTTACACCACTTGCACTGGCAGCTCATTCCACACTCTCACATCTGAGTGAAAAAGTTTCCCTTCATGTTCCTCTTAAACTTTTCATCTTTCACCCTTAGCCCATGACCACTAGTTGTAGACCACTCAGCCTCAGTAGAAAAAGCCTGTTTGCATTTACCCTATGCCCCTCATAATTTTGTATACCTCTATCAAATTTCCACTCAATCAACTACATTCCAAGAAATGACCTAACCACTATGTTACTCTTTCATTTGAGTTACTCTTTCATTTGAGGTTAATGAGAGAATGTTGGATTTGCTTGGGTAATATCAATAAAATAATAGAGGTGTTGGTCATGGAAATAAACTGCAGTTCATTTGGACAGAGCAGATTTTTTTGCTATAAAGTACACAGGACCTGACATTGAAACAATGTATTGAAACCAGGCAAGCTCTACAATGAATTCTCTGGTCTGTTAGATAGCAGTCCAGATCATGAAATTTGCTCATTTTCCCCCAAAGACTGGAGAAGATGTACAGTATTCCATGATGCTAATAATGGCCAGCAATATGGTCACAACATCCCTGATAAAAGTGAAGTCTGCATTTTTTTCTGGTTATTTAAATGTATTGAATATTTGAAACTGCAGATTAATTGATCAAGCAGTTTAGCAATTACAATGGATTTACAAGATGCTGGAAGCTGGAGCAACATACCATCCATTCTCAGAACTCAGCAATCAGGCATCACCTGTGGGGGCGGAGGGAGGAATTGTTGATATTTCCAGTTGAAACCCTGGGTTATAACCCAAAATGTCAACAATTCTTTCTGTGCACCCCCCCCCCCCACAAATGCTGCTTGACTACTGAGTTCTTCCAGCAGAATGTTTGTTGGCAAGCAATATTTAATGTGTCTTAAGTTTGCAACAGCTTCAATTGGTCCTATTAAAAAGCAATACATTACAGATATTGGCAATATGCATTTTGATGAAAGGTTAGTAACCTGAAATATTAACTTTTTTCACTCTCCACAGATGCTGCCTGATCTGCGGAGTATTTCCAGCATTTTTGGTTTTTGTTTCACTTGGTTGTACAGTACTTTATTTTCAGAGTTCAGGTTAACACATTGCAATTCAGGCTGAAAATTTAAACTAGTTTCCTATAAGTGTTATTGCTACTATTGAAACAAACCTAGGTCAAAAGATGCTTTTTGGTGCAGTGGGTAATGCTGCTGCCATGTAGCTCCAGTGACCCAGGTTCAGTCATGCTGTCTGACTGGAGTTTGCATGTTCTTCCTGCAACTGTGTGGGTCTCCTTTGGGTGCTCTGGTTTTCTCCTCTGTCCAAAGATATGCCAGTTGGTGACTTAATTGATCACTAAATTTCCAAAAGTAAATGGACCATCAAACACAGAAGCAGAATTAGGCCATCAAGTCTGTTCTGGATGGATTATAGAACTCTGGGCCTGTAGATGAGAATGTGAGGATAATGAAGTGGCATTAATGTAGGATTAGTGTAAATAGGTTAATGATTCAACTTCTCTTTCAGTGTAAGATTCCATTTTAACATTCTTGTAGGAGTGTACTGCCTTATCCTTACTGTTTCCTCACCTTTCAGCTGATTCACTGCTAATTGGTTGACAGAAGCTGGGAAGAAAAGAATCCTTGGGAATTGGGTGTTTATTCAAGGAGAACAAGGAGGAAGAGAACTGGCCCAGGTTCCAAACCATTTGCTCTCAGGTATTGCAAGGTGATTGGATGGCCGAAGGACTGTGGACAGTTTGTGTACCATAATCTCATGTTCACTGTCCACTTTGTGGCGGCAGACAAAATAAAGTTGTCAGGATTGAGAATGGTGAGGAGAAGAATGTGATGGACACTCTTTAGTTGGGTATTACACAGAGTGAATATATTAGAGGTTGGGGGAGGGTTGGGAAAAGACAAGTAAAATCCCTAATCTCAACTGATGAATTTCATTAAACATTTCTTTGCTATTTTCCAGATGAAGCCCACTATCAACTTGCTTTTGACTTCAGTTTCTCAGTTGGGTGTTGGGTGATGGGTGATGTGGGGCACGCTGATGTTATTGGGAAAACTAATTGTCAGAAAGCATAGTGTCTAGAGCAGTTCTTGTAGAGTAATTCTCATGTATTTCTTAATGCAGACAAAATAAAGCTGTAAGTAGACAGAGCACTTTGCACTCACGCCCCTCAAAGAAAAAGGACATTGTTCAGCAGGCACAGACCTTTGTGCCTTTCTATGGTGGAGGAAGCCTATCATCTGAAGTCAGGTACATGTTTCCAAACCCACTCCCCTAGTAATGGAGTGTGCCATGTCTTCTGGTAATCTCTAATTATTGAAGAAGATTAACTCAACTGGAGCAAAGATTTATGTGGTGCCTTTACAAAAACTGAAGTTTAGATTCAGTGAACTTCTAACCATTATGTCAAAGAGGGAGGTTTTAATGAAGGTTCTAAAGAATGGAATGTGGATAGGTTTATGAGTAAAATTCCAGTTTATAGGTCCTGTGGCTGCCATGGTGATTGAGGCAGAGCAAGCAATCTACAGGAGGTTGAAACTGAAGAAATTCGGATTTCCCAAAGGTTTCCTAGGCTAGTGGAGTTCAGGGGCAGACAGCTGAGAGGGTGTTGTAAGGATTTTAACACAGGAATGGGAATGGTAATATTGAGCCTTGGATACTGGGGTGCATATTAGTATTAAGGGGGATCCACATTCCTCTGAAGTCAATACTTTCCATCCTTCCTTCATAATTAAAAAAAAACCTGCCTTTTTATTTTTATACGAATGTGTGCAACTTCTCATTTCTCCATGTAGTTTTCCTTGGTTATACCCTTGCCCATCCACTTAGTGATGTCTTTAACTCATTCCCAGCAATGACTTTGCCCATTCACTTAACCTGCTTAGACCCCCTTGCACACTCTTTGCACCTTTCTCATAAATCACTATACCGCTTAACATTTTATACATGATTTTTCATTTGCTCCTTTAATCCAGTATGAATATCTGGATGCCAGCACCAATAGGTGCTGGATCCTAGCAGCACCAGAACCCACTGGTCACAGTCTCCTAACCTGAAAATGGCTGTTTATTCCTACTATTTCCCATCTGTGACCATTCCTCCACTTACAACATAATATTACCATCCCAACACCCTTATTAAATCCTTTGTGCTCCAATTTGTGTTCATTAACCTCTTTAGTGGCAAATTATCAAAGGTCTTCTAAGCCTTTCTCTTCAAAAGCAATTATCTATTGATTCTTATTTGAATATTCTGTTAGCTATAACTTCAAAATCTCTGATGGATTTGTCAAAGTGGATTTTGCTTTCACATGTCTACATTGATCCAGCCCAGTCCTGTAATTAATTTCTAAATGTTTTGATAACACAAACTTAACAGTAGATTCCAGCATTTTCCCTTTTACTAATGTCATTCTGAGAGATCTAAGGTTACCTCTTTAGTCTCTTAATATTTTAAATAGTAAAGTTACATGTTCTGTCTTCCATTCTGTTCTGAAATCCGTGGAATCATGGAAGATTATATCCGTGTTCTCCATTGGCACCTCTTTTAAAACCTGGAGGTACTATCCATGGTTTGGAGAATTAACAGCTCTAGCAAAACAACCCTGTGAAACTTGGTGGCCTGGATTGGAGAATTTCAGTTGCAAGGAGAGATTGTGTAGGCAAGGTTTGTTTTTCCTCGAGTGAAGGAGGTTAACAAAATCTTGAGAGGCATAGATAGGGTAGGCACAAGTGGGCATTGATACAAGTTATAAAGTTGAGAGGGGACCTAAAGGGGTATTTTTCTCACACAAGATGGTTAGAATCTAGAACACACAATCTGAGGTGTTGTTGAGGACAGGTACCCTCACAACACTTTAGAAACATATGGACAAACGGTTGAATTGGCAAGGCATAGAAGATTATAGACCAAATATGGGCAAATGGGACTAACGTTGATTAAGGAGTGTGGACACTGTGGTCTGAGGCCCTATTTCTGTGCAATACGGCTCCATAACCCTGCCTGAAAATATATTTGCATGAAAATTTTGATGTCAGTCAAGTCACCAAATTTTCATTGTTTGTCTTTATACTCGATGTTGTCACCTCTCAGGCTATAACAAGTGATTGTATTGAAAATCTTTGGATATGACCTATTATTTATTTGGATTACTAACAGCTTGAGTTGCATGTGGATGAAAGATCTTAAGTACAGCTTCAATTTTTGTTCTCAGCTGGTTACCACTTCTGCAACATATCCTAACCAAAAAGATAATATTTTGAACTTATCATTGGCCTTGGTAATATTCCCAATTGCCAGGAGATGCAGAAAGAGCAGTTGGGATTATCATTCCTCTGACCCTCCCTCATTTGTCTTGCCTTCTGCTCTATCCCTCTGCAGATGGCATGGGTGAGATTGGTAGCAATAAAAGTGGCGTATCCTATGTTTCATTGGAATTTGATGCTGATACCTCTGTCTGCTTTATTTGGTGATTGTTCATGTATCTGAATTTTATCTTCCCTTTCTCAGTGCCCTGCGGCTGTCCTACCTGCAGAATGGTGGCAACAATCAGCTGATCCTTGTGCAGTTACATGACCTCTTAGCAGAAGCTCTACAAGTGGAACGGAGAGTGAAACTGCCGAGAACTCATCGGAAGGACAGAACCTACAGTATGGTGCAGACAAGTTCTCTTTGATGGGGCAAAAATTTAGGAATGATATTAACTTGTGAGGAACATTAGCAATCTGTTGTGGCTGAATGTTGCTCAGGCATTATGGGCTACTGAGCCTTAAGGTCATGTTTAATATGATTTCTCAATGTTGTTGTACAACTTCGTTAAGTATTCTGTGGAATTCTTGTGAAATTTGCCTTTGTATTAATTTACTGGCTCCCACCTTGTGAACTGCTTCTCTTCATAAACACCATTTACTTTTTGCCTTTGAGGGAAATGTGGAGTACTGCATGTAATCAACAGCTGTATGGTGTGCTATGTTGAACAGTTTACCCCAGCTTCCCTTACTCAGCAAACCTAGTGAGACTGTACCGAGGGAAACCCAGGCATCTCCCCTAAGTAAAAGATTGGCACAATACTGTGAGCCAAAGGGCCTGTATTGTACTGAAGGAGGAGAGAGGAATGAAATGATCTGCTTCCACATAGTCCCCTGCAGGAGGTCACACACACCACTCCCACCTGATTGTTTTTGTCTTGACAACCTTCTTACTTGCTTCTTGTTACATCTACTGGCATTTAAGGCATTAACGAAGGTCCTCCATCTCTGTCTATCCTTGGCTATCTTCTCAGAAACCAATTCTGGTCTTGGTCTTGGCAGTGTTCAACTTCTTTCATCGTGCCGGTAGCTTCCTTTCGTTTTTCACTGTTGTGAGCCATTCAGGTCCTGAGTGGAGACTGAGGAATACCACAGCACACAGATGTAGGAGGGTCCTTCACTGATGTTTTCGTAACAGTTTAGTGTCACCAGTCAGGGTTGTTAGCCCTGAATTGAACCCCCGAGCCTGCAGGACTGGTGGACCACTTTTAGTCTGGCCTCTGCCCTTTGACCCGTTTGCCATGGCTGACCCTACCAAGAGGCAAGGCATAAGTTCCTGACTCCACCCAGCATTGCTCTCTGAGTCATTGAGGCATGCAAGCCTCCAATCCGTGACAAGGTTTGGTCCTCTTGGAGGCAATAACACCTTCACCTGGCAACTAAATGAGGAATGGATGCATTTGTAGTATGATAACTTACTACAGATTGCAGAGTAGGAAATTGGATCCCTTGCTTTTTTTTTCTCTGAAGTATCTTTAATGCTAGCCTTCTGAGAATGAAATGAGGGTGAACATTACTTTCTGGATGGAGCTGCTAGTGGTCTATATTTACCGTCAGGATCACAGAAGTGAAGTCCTTGCTCTCCTTGTGGTTTAAGTTAACATGTCTGTGCCCTCACCGACAGGTTTTAGTAACCTTCACAACAGAAAGAGTCAGGGGCTGACCAGCTCTTATTTTAATTAGTAACTGCAAACCAATAATCAGACATCATTTGTCATTTTGATGTGAACTGTATGTACATCAGTTGGTCAGGCCTTAAGGTCATGTTTAGTACAATTACTCAATTTTGGTGTGGTTCCCATCTTGGAGAAGCACAACAAGTACAATGGTTAAACTAGAATCCCACATTGTGAGCCTGATTTAAATATAACTTTACTTTTCTCTCTCTCTCAATCTCTTCCCCCACCCTCCAATCACCAGATTCTCACCCTTTAATCTGGAACCTCTGGTTCTTCCCTGGAGCCTCCCTCCTGTAATCTCACTTTGTGCTGCTGGATATCCAGTCAGCCTATCATCTTAACTTTAGTAGATTTCTGAGCTCCGGATTACTGCGAACTGTTGGTGCCACACCTGCTGCACAAACTCCCATTGTTGATGTAAATAAGGTGACTCCACCTTGGTTGGCAGGAGGGCATGATACACTTCGACGCAATCTGGATTTTGAACTGATCTCTACGGAGATAGAAAATCAACGTCTGGAGGAAGAAATTCTGAAGCTGCAGCTGAAGCGACAAAGAAACCACAGAAGAGAAAAGCCACGGAAGACTTCCATTGGGCAAAGATTAACCTTATCAGGTAATTATCATCTCTCTCATCAATCTGGGTTCAAGAAGAAGACTGATGTGTGATCTGATCACAACTGAGTGGCCTGAGGTTAACTGGAAAACTGAGGGTTGTTGTTTGAAAGCACATAAGGGACCGAGACCAGGAGCTGGTCTATTTGACCCCCTGACCAGCCCTGTTCTCTGAGCTTGATGCACTTTGTACCTTGCCCCTCAGTGTTAAGCATCCATAGCTGGAATATGTAACCAACATACATGGCTTGTCTGATTTTTTTTTCCAGCCTTCATTTTGAATTTTTAAAAATTATTGTCTATTTTATTTAAATAAATGTTTTTAACTTTTGCAACTTAAATTTACCACTGTCCTTTTTAAAAGACATGATCAGAAATGGTTGGAAAGCCTTTGATCTGGATGAATTGTCAAAAAATCATCACTGTTCAGGGACATGGCTTCAGGATCCACCCTCAGGACACTTGGCCTTGTGAGAGAGCTTTGACTGCAAAGCCTCCAGCTTAATTAGACTTCCTGGGCCTTGAGATTACTGTGGCTGTAAGAATTATTTAAGAAGGGAGGGAGGCAGAAGAAAGGAAATTGTAGATCAGTTCGCCTGGCTTCTGTGGTTGGGAAGATTTTGGAGTCCAGTGATAGATAGTAAAGGCATGTAAAAAGGGCAATGTTACAATAGTCATGGGGGATTTCAATATACAGATAGATTAGGAAAATCATGTTGGTGCTGGATCCCAAGTGAGGGAAATTGCAGAATGCTTAGAAGATGGCTTTTTAGAGCAGCTTGCGGTTCAGCCCAATTGGAAAGGCAATTCTGGACTCGGTGTTGTGCAATGAACCAGATTTGATTAGGGAGCTTAAGGTAAAGGAACTTTCAGGAGACAGTGACCATAGTATGATAGAATTCACCCTGCAGTTTGAGAAGAAGCAGCTAAAGTCGGATGTATCATTGTTACAGTGGAGTAAAGGGAATTACAGAAGTAGGAGAGAGGAGCTGACTGAAGTTGATTTGAAGAGGACACTAGCAATGATGATGACAGAGCAGCAATGGCAAGAGTTTCTGGGAGCAATTCAGAAGGGGCGGGATAGATACATCCCAAAGATGAAAAAGTATTCTAAAGGGAGAATGACACAACCATGGCTGGCAAGGGAAGTCAAAGATAGCAGAAAGCAAAAGAGAAAGCATATAATATAGCAAAGATGACTGGAAAATTAGAGCATTGGGAAGCTTTTAAAAACCAACAGAAGGCAACTAAAAGCCATAAAGCAATAAAAGATGAAATATGAAGGTATGCTAGTCAATAATATAAAAGAGGATACCACAAGTTTTTCAGATAAATAAAGAGTAAAAGAGAGGTGAGAGTGGATATTGTATCACTGGAAAAATGATGCTGGAGAGGTAGTAATGGGGGCAAAGTAATGACAGATGAACTTAATAAGTATTTTGCATCAATTTTCACTGTCGAAGACACTAGCAGAGTGTCAGAAATGCAAGAGTGTCGGCAGCAGAAGTGAGTGTAGTGCAATAACTAAGAAGAAGCTGCTTGGGAAGCAAGTCTGAGGTAGGTTAGTCATCTGGACCAGATGGACTACATCCCAGAGTTCTTAAAGAGGTAGCTGTCACTGTAGGGATTGTGGAGGCATTAGTAATGATCCTTCAAGAATCACTAGGTTATGGAATGATTCTGAAGGACTGGAAAATTGCAAATGCCACTCCACCCTTTAAGAAAGAAGGGCAGCAGAAGAAATTATAGACCAGTTAGCCTGACTTAAGTGGTTGTGAAGGTGTTGGAGTCCATTATTGGAGGCAATTGCTAAAATAGGCTGAAGTCAGCATAGTTTCCTTAAGGGAGAATCTTGCCTGACAAATCTGTTGGGACTCTTTGAGGAAATAACACACAGGATAGGCAAAGGAAAATCAGTGGATGTATACGAATTTTCAGAAGGCATTTGACAAGGTGTCACACATGAGGCTGCTTAAAAAGATAAGATACTAGCATGGATAGAAGATTAGGTAACTGGGAGAAGACAAAGATTGGAAATAAAGGGGGCCTTTTTTGATTGGCTGCTAGTGACTACTGGTGTTCCGTAGGCGTCAGTGTTGTGCCTGTTTCTTTTCATGTTATATGTCAGTGATTTGGATGAAGGAATTAATGTCTCTTTCACTAAATTTGCAGATGGTATGAAGATAGATGGAGAGGCATGTAGTGTTGAGGAAGCAGGGAGTCTACAGAAGGAATTGGACAGATTGGGAGAATGGACAAAGAAGTGGCAGATGGAATATAGTGAAGGGAAATGTGCGGTAATGCACTTTCGTAGAAGGAATAAAAGGGTAGAACTATTTTCTCAAGAGGGAGAAAATTAAAACATCAGAGGTGCAAAGGGACTTGGGAGTCCTCATGCAGGATTCCCTCAAGGTAACTTGCAGCTTGAGTTAATGGTAAGGAAAGCAAATGCTTTCCAGAGGACTAGAATACAAGAGCAAAGTCATAGTCATAGTCATACTTTATTGATCCCGGGGGAAATTGGTAATGTTGAGGTGTTGTAAGGTACTGGTCAGTGCACTTGGCGTATTGTGAGTAGTTTTGGACCCTTATCTAAGAAAAGATGTGTTGGCACTGGAGGAGTCTAGAGGAGATTAATGCGATGATTCCTGGAGTGAAAGGACATTTGATTGCTCTGAAGCTGCACTTAACTGGAGTTTAGAAGAATGAGGGGGGATCTCATTGAAACCTGTCGAATATCGTGAGGTTTAGATAGAGTGGATGTGGAGAGCATGTTTCCTGTATTGGGGGAGATTAGGCCCAGAAATCATAGCCTTAGAATAGAGGGATGTCCATTTACCACTGTAACAAAGAGGAATTTCTTTAGCCAGAGGGTAGTGAATTGGTGGAACTCATTGCTACAGAAGGCTGTGGAGGACTTCTGTATATACCCAAGTATACCCAAATATTTAAAGTGGAGGTTCATAGGTCCCTCATTAGCCAGGATGCAAAAGGTTATGGGGAGAAGGCTGGAGAATGAGGCCGAGAGGGATAATAACTGAGTCATGATGTAATAATGGACTGAATGGCCTAATTCTGCTCTCATGTCTCCTTGTCTTAATTACGTGGGGGCAGAGGGATAGCAGGGCACAGGCCCGTTAAATCATGATCCAGCATTGAGTTGCAATTACATTCATAAGTGAGTACAGGGTTGCAGTCCTTAAGTGTGTGAGACCAGATCTTTCTCAGATGTTGTTTTCCAGTTATTGTCCCTGAGAACTGTAGCACACTGGAGGCTGTTTGCTTATAGTGTCGTCTTCATTTACCAAGAGCTGACCCTGTCTCTGGAGGCTTCCTCCACATGGGGTGGTCCTGTGACTGAGGCCTGACCTTTTCTCTGGAAGTTTCCTCCACATGGGGTGGTCCTGGTTGACTGAGACCTGACCCTGTCTGTGGCCCTCACCTCTTACACGCAAGTTGGGACTGCAGGGAATTCAGGTCTCGAGTGGTTGACTGGGTCTAATCACCCAGATGGCATGGAGAGGAATTTCCTGCAGTTTTCACCAGGTGATGATGTTATGGTGGCCTGGACCGTTTCCCTGTTGGCCTCGATCATGCTTCTCTTCAGTCAGTGGTTCTATGGAGAATGGTTGGCTATCAACATTGTGTGGATCAGAGTGTTCCTGCTCCTGTCAGGAATGAGCTGAGCATCATGTAGCAACACATCTGACCTCCCATTCTAGCAATGAATCCGCCATAAGTCTTGCAGTGAGCTCAAATTTCACATCTTATGCACTTATATCTGTCCCCTCAGCTTCACCCCAGCCTTTGAATAAAATAAATGAAATCAGTAGTCTGGGTTAAAATGTACAGAGATGTATGTGTCTTACCTTTTTACTTATTTTAATTAATGTATGGGGTCCTTTTTTTATGTTAAATTTAAAATGGCTTCTTTGTTATGTTAAATGCTGAGAAACTCTGTAGCTAGGCAGTTGCTTGGGTTAATACAGACAGCAGGGTGCTATTAACCAATGGGTGTTCATGTATCGTCTTGTTTTCGGATGATAATGCTGTATCATATGACTGGGGACGGGGTTTTGGCAAGGAGTTGGAGGAGAGACGGGGAGGATGGCGGACGTGTGGAAAGGCTCCGGTCGATCACTTCGGGTGGTCCCGAGCCGTGAGTCAACAGGATTCGGGTGGTCGTCAGGAATCGATTGAGCTCCAACGGTTGCGCGCGAAGAACTTGGACTTTGATAAGTCTTGGCGCCTTTTTTTTTCATTACTTCCTTTTCTGTATCAAATTTATATTAATGTCATAGAATTAGTTATATCTATAAAGTGTACTTGGTAAAACGTACTGGATGTGCTGGCTGATGATTGATATTTGAGATTGATTCGGGGGGCAACCGACTCCATGGGAAGCGTTGAGGCAGGTGCTGGGTGGGATTTCCCCTGGGCATATACGTGCCAATATAACTGAGCATTACATTAATATGAACATAAATCAATTTAATATACTTTATTCAAATTAATTGTTACGCATTTCAATTTTTCTTTTTCTCAACCATTAATGTTATTTATAAGAAAAATAATAAGTTAAATGCTAAAACTTACTTTTTGTAGAAGGAGATGAGAAAGATCAAGTACAGATAACATGGAAAGACAATAACCAGAAAATGAAGGCTCTGAAAACAGAAATTGATCTTTTGAAACAAGATCTGGAGATTCAGCATCTTCAGCGCCATATGAGGAGCTCAAAGACTAGAGACCATCCTGCTGTTCCCCTTCCAACGCCTGCGCACCTGCCAGTGGTAAGATTGTGAACTGAATCCACATCTCGTACTGTTCCAGCAGCCTGAAGCCAGACAGACTGAATAATAGTTTCAGTCAATATAGGATTAATGTCATAAACTAAAATGAAAAGTCAGGGCTTTAGAAGGGGTAGAAGTAATAGCAATGTTCAAAAATGCATAGATGGATGTGGGATACTAGATTGGGAAGAGTAATGTGGTTACAGTTGTTTACTCCTGTGGATGCTATCTGCAAATTGCCAATCTGTGCAGCGGTATAACATCAGTGCACTTCTTTGTATGATGTCTTCACTCATTTGCTTAATGCCATCATTTAAATATCAATATTCTGAAATCACTTTGAAAATGACGCTATTGTATGTGAGTGTGTAGGGGCAGTTAGTGGATGATTAATGTGTGTGTGAGAGGCAGACAGTTATGAGTATGTGTGGGGAGATGGTGTGCTGCTGAGTTACGTGTATGTTGTTTCAAGTTCATGATCAATACTCTGAGTTATTGCTGAAGCACAGGTAACGGGAAGTTGCCTCAGATTGTCAGTGCAGGTCAAACAGAATGATAGCCTTCAGGAAGCGGAAGGTGGGCAGTGAGTACAAGCGTACATGAGGTTCGATTTTAATGGTAAAACGTTGGATCATCTTCCCTCTAGAGTTGTAAATCCATGAAAGTATGCTAATTTGGTGATTGATTTATGGAGCAAATTTGTTTAGTCCACAAGAGAGACTCTGAGATCTAGTACTTTAATTACCCATCCCTCTCCCATTCTGACCTCTCTGTGACCTCCTGAACTGTTCTAAGGACCAACATAAGCTTTGGAACAACCAACCCTCCTTTTCCCACTCGCACTCTGACCTCTCTGTCTAAGGACCAACATAAGCTTGAGGAAATCCACAGCCCCTTTCCCATCTTGTGCCTGGCCATGTCGCATCTTGCAGGACCCAATCTCATATTCTTCAGCTGTAGGTAATGCACCCTTTCTTGCTCTCCGTATCTAACCTTGACATTTGCCTGTCATCATTTACCTCCGTTTTTTTAGTAGGTATAGTCTAACCTGCTGGGCATGTCCCATAGTCCACACTCTTATCAATACGTTACACAGACCAACAATCTCAATATGTTCTTAACTCCTCCTTATTTATTGCATTAGCCCATCTGGTCTTACCCTATCAGAGATGTTCCTTTTTTTCTACTCATCCTTCTCCAGCTTTTCTACTTTCTTAAACTAATATTTCTCTTTCCCAGTTCCCATGAAAAGTCCTATACATGAAATACTAACTGTTTCTCTCTCCACGGACCCGACTTGCAGAGTGTGTGCAGCATTTTCTGTTTCTATTCCATTTTTGAAACAGTAGATTCTTATCGTCAGAAGGAATTAAATCAGTGTTTAACTTGGATAATGAGAAAATACAAGGAAATAAAATTAACGATCTCCAATTGAACAGTTGTTGGCAATATGTGAATGTTGTCTTCACAGTAAATCTCCATCAAGTCTTTGCTTTGATCTCTTGGTCATCTTTGACCTGGTTGTGCTGCTAGTTATGCATTAAATCATGCAGAGGAAAATTCTGTTTGCTGAAGTTATTCATTCAAATAATTGGATGTTTTTTCTATATAACTAGAAACATGTGATTCATGAAAGCACTTTACACGAAGGTAAAGTTGGGTGAGGGAAGTCTGTTACACCTCTTTTATATATTTCATTAATTCAGGAGGACATGAAGCCTCAAACTCCAGCTCTTGCTAAGCAGTTCCTGGATTCCAGTGAGGGATTTGGACCTGCTCCTTATGACCCAGTGTGAGTGCATGTGGGGACCTCTTGGCTTGTTATGAAGTTTCATAATTAGAAGAACTAATTTTACATGACATACAATGTATTTCCTCCTTTTAATTCAGATTTGGTTATGAATAAGATGTTGGTTTTCCTTTGTCTAACATAGTCTTGTTCTGAAAATTCTTTTTTTTAAAGGAGATTGGAAAACTAGGTTGTCTGTTGAAAATTGGTGAAGAGTGACAGGAATAATCCCAGTAGCAGTTTATATTAACCATTTCCCTTTGAGCAATAATTTCCTTCAATACACTGAGTAATGTCTCTTATGTTCACAGTACCTACCAGCATTGTACGATTTATTGCTCATCATTACTGTTTTACTCCTCTGGCAACCTCTGTAACATTTGGCCTGAATTTCTGCAGGAATTGTCCTGATCTCCCACCAGATTTTGTGGTATGCCTAGTGAAAATATTTGCTTTCATTGCAAAGCTCGAGTTGTGGAAGATCAGATGAAGCCTCTGGAACTCAAGCCTATTTATTAGTTGTACAGCATGGAAGCAGCGCCTTTGGCCACTGTGTCTATGCTGACCATCATGTTTATCTGCATTAGTCAAACTTGTGTGTACTAATTGCACAGCCCTCTATGCCCTGCTCATTCAAGTACCTGTCCAGATGCCTCTTAAATGTTAGTACAGTTCCTGCTTCCATCAGTACGCCAGAACACTGAGCTGCCAGTCCTGCCCACCTCTCAACCATGTTTTCATAATAGGGAGGAAACGTCGACTCAGACCACGGGAGGCCTGCGTCGGGCATTTTCATACCTTACAAGGCGCAGATTGGAAGTCTGTGTGGGGTGCCACTCCTCACACAGACTAGAGCAATGTGTGATTAAGTCCCTTGCTCAAGGACACAAACACACTGCCACAGCTAAGGCTCAAACTAGTGACCTTCAAATCACTAGACGAACACCTTAACCACTTGGCCATGTGCCCAACACAATTTTTTATAATAGCTAAAGTAATATTAAGTAATTCATTTTATTCCACCATTAATATGGACATGTAAATGTTTTACAATTATTTGAGTTCATGTCATATCTACAAATTTGTAACATTTCTAAACATTTCAGTCATTTGAAGAGAGTCCAGTCCCTGATTAGTTCTCCATGCTGTCTCAAAGTTGTCCCAAACTTGTGACTGGAATATGATTTCAGGGCCACAGATTGCTCCCTGCACTTCATCTGTACAGACATTATTGACAGCCTGCAATGACATCAAAAGTGATGTATGTGAATGTGTCCTAGGCATATCATCCCTAATCACTTTCCCAGCCAGGTTGCAGCCTTCGATAGGGTTGACCACATTTTCAACTCCAAACTTTCTCTGCTGCTCTTCACTGGTTTGGTCTGCACTTCCCAGGTCCATCTGTATTTTGCAGTCATTCCAGAAAATTGCCTGGAAAGCTTTGTAGAACATTACTGTACAGGAACAGTACTTCAGCTCACCATGTCTCTGCAGGTCATGATGCCAACTTAATTTGATCTCAGCTGCATGCACATTATCCATTCCCCTCCATTCATGTGTCTGTTTAAATGCTTGTTAGATGTTGCTTTCAAATCTGCTTACACCACCTCCCCTGGCAGTGTATTCCAGGCACCTACTGCTCTCTGTGTAATGAACTTGATTTCTAAGCTTTTCTCACACTCCTTTAAACTATCCCCCTCTTGCTTTAAACCTATGCCCTCTAATACTTAACATTTCCACTCGGGGAAAAAGACAGTGATTATCAACCCTATCTACACCCCTCATAATATGGTATGTTTCTACAAAGTCTCCCTTCAGCCTCTGACTCTGGGAAAAAAAGAATCCAAGTTATTTCAACCTTTCCACTATTCCCTAATTAAGACAATATCCTGGTGAATCTCCTTTGCACCCTCTCCAGAATCTCTACATCCTTCCTGCAATGATCCAATCAAATGTTTATACAGCTGCACCATGATTTCCAATCCTCTCTACTCATCACCCTGACTGATGAAGGCAAGAGTGTTGAAACCTTCTTTAACATTTTCCCCCTTCCTTTCCAGTCCTTAAGAAGTGTCTCAACCCAAAACATCATGCTGCCTGACCTGCTGAGTTCCTCCAGCATTTTCTGTGTGTTTCTTTATCACTTTGCCTACTTGTGATGCGACTTTCAGGGAGCTATGGACATTCCTTACCTGAGCCAGCGCTGTTCTTTCAATTCTTTAGTGCTATCCTTGACCGACCCTCACTTCTCACCTTTGAACTGCCCCTTTAGCACCAGTCAACTGTAAGTATCAGATTGCACGTGTGTGCCAGTGAAGCACCATCACTTCTTTGATCCTCACTTGTCTGACTTGACCTGGATGAAAAGAAATTTTCTCCTATAAACTATTGGAAAAATTGAAGCGAAGTTCTCCTATCCCTATCTCAATTCAGTAGCCAAGTAACATAATCAAAAGGTAAGAGATAAAAGCAGTACTAGGCCATTCAGGCCCTGAATTCCACTGAACCATATACTAATATTGTAGTGGTACTGATCTTTGTCCTTAGTACCACTTTCCAGCCCGATTGATTTCTTTCCACCACTTTCTAAAAATCTATCCAGCTCAAACTTTGAATATATCTAATAGCTTTGGCATCCACAATCATTGTCAGTGATTAAGGTCATTGGCAAACTTAATGTCCTGTTTAACTCAGATATGCCCATCTGATCACATATCCACACCCTCAAAACACTGTCTGATTCAATGTCAGCTGCTGAGACTAGGTCATTTGATGTGCTGTCAAAAATTTAACTGTAGGTTTGATAAGTTGGACCGAAGGGAGTGTTTTCACACTGTATTAACTATTCTGATATTTTCCTGGACAACTTTGCACTTCCATCTCTCTTAACGTAAAATATCCTAAACATTTTGGCCACAATGTAATTTGCACCACATCCTATTCACCATCAACTCCTGTGCTTCAAAGGTATATGTTTCTGGTAACCAAATGATACAAGTAATGTCAATTGATGGGGATTTTATCCCAAAGGGTTTAAATTAAATTTACTGTGAGAAGTAGGATTTGTAGTATGGTATTGCACCATTTTTTACTATTCTGGATAAGATAACGATAGTATAAGACTTGTAACAATCCTCTCTGTCTGATTTCTTCCAGAGCTGGTTTTGTGGTGTTCTATGATTTCTTGCTAGGGTTGGATCCTCTTTATCGGGTTAGCCGCCTGGTTGTGGGGCTATACCATGGCAAACAGGAGATGGGAGATCCTTCCCCACTTCCAGCTGCCTACTGTGATGTCAGCAACTCATCTTCCTATTTCTCAGACACCAGCGGGGGCAACGGCGCAATCCTGGCCGTCAAGCAAGTTGTCCCCAGGTGCTAATTGGTTATTAACTCCATATATAAGTAATAAATTTTGTGAAAGGACCAAACCATTTTAAGAACTGGTTGGGATCAAACTTTAAAATTATTCCATCATGACATCTTGATTTATCAAGTTTATTAAGGCCACTTAGCTCCTCGAGTCTGCACGGCCAAGTAATATGGCCATGGTTGATCTGTCCCAGGCCTCATCACTTTGCGCCAGTTCCCGTCACCCAATAAACTGATTGCCTAATTGATAATTTTATGGTTGGCTATTTGCTAGGGAGAATTGTATGCTGCTAAAATTTCAGTATCATGGAATAAGTAGAAAGCAGGGGAGTGGGGTCCATTCACTGAAGGATGATCAGGAAGGAGCTAAACTTCAGGGGTTACCTTGGTGATCTTAGAGGTTGAAATCTTGAATTGCAGTGTTTCAAAAATGAACAAACCTAGCAGTCTTTCTGTAACACTTGTTTGAAGGATAAATTTTCCAGTTTGCTTTCACTTCTTTCCCACTGAAAAAAAAACTTATTTTAGATAACTTTTTTTTCTAAACAAATTGTCCTAAAACCAAGGGGTGACACTGGTGAAATACTCCTGGGGTTCTGATAGTGCTTCCTGGCATTGGTTACTGGAGCTGAATATGAACCCCTTTGGTCTTAACAGCAGCAAGTTATTGTAATGAAAGCAACAACTTTACATGATCTTGAGTTGATTCAGACACTACAAACAGTGATATATTTTTACAGTGTGCCTGTTGGTAGAAATATGGTGGCTAACTTGAACTCAGCAATAACTCACAAACAGAATGTAATCACTGTTTGTTAGTCTGTATGATGTTAATTGGAGGGCAAAAGGTTGACCAGGACACTGGGAGACCTTTTCTGCATTTCTTTAAACAGCTAAACCTTTAGCTTTGACCAGAGAAAACAGATGGGTCCTGACTTAAAGCTCCTCTCACAGTCCACTCTTCCTCAGTAACTGAAGTACTTCCTCTGTTAATGTTATGTGCATAGATTTTAAAACACATCTCACATTTACAAGTAGCGCTGCCACAAGAAAGCAAAAATCGATCATTGAGGACTCCCACCAACCAGGTCATGCTCTCTTCTTGCTGATGCCATCCAAAAGGAGATACAGGAGTCTTGGGTCCCACACCACTACGTTCAGGAACAGTTATTACCCTTCAACCATCAGGCTTCTGAACCTCAACATTGAACTGATTCCACAACCAATGGACTCACTTTAAAGGACTCTCTAAAACTCACATTCTCATTATTTATATATGTATTTATTCATTGTATTTGCACAATTTGTCTTCTTTTGCACATTGGTTGTTGGTCCGTCTTTGTGTGTAGTTTTTCATTGATTCTATTGTAGTTCTTTGTATCTCCTGTGAATGCCCACAAGAAAATGAACCTCAGGGTGGTACATAGTACTTTGATAATAAATTAACTTTGAATTTTGAACTTTGAACTCAGTCAATACCAACACCTTAAATGCCAGGCTGATGCCTTGAGGACTAGGAGTAGGTTGTCCACTTGTCTGCTTATAGATAATGGATAAAAGGCTGAAGAGGAAATAAAAAGTGGTGCAGACTTATGTTGCTTCATGTTCCGTGGCAGGGTACGTCCATCTCCCAGCATCAGTCTTGTTGTGGAACTTCAGGCTTCTGGTGGCATTGATCCCTATGGACACGACATCAACCGACTTGTCTCACGAGGCTGGATCAAGGCAGATATTTTTGACAGTCAGAATTGTGTAATCAGTGGCCGATGGAAGGTTCCAGTTCGTGTTCTTCCAGTTATTCCATCCATGACCACGGGTGAACTGAATGGAGTGCCTCAGGTAAAGTAAACTGGACGGATGGTGGGAATAAACAGGGTGTATATGATGCAGGTGAGCAGTCAGATCTAACCAATTTTACATTAATAAACTGTGCAAGGGTTTGGACATGATGTTAGGAATTCATGTCAGTCAATGATTAATGACTACTTTGGATGAGTTAATGGCCCATGAGTTTAGAAACTTTAGGGTTTATATAACTGAGTTCTTTAAAATGGTTAAAGATTTGCTAAGAACTAATATAGGTAAACTGATTTGTCAGATTGGGGAATTCTAGAAGAAAGTATCTAAACTACTTAAATCAGGAAGATATTTTCTGAATAATCAGGTGTGTTCTCAAATTCCCTGCTTCAAAGGGCTCTAGATATCAGGGCCCTTTGAAAGTTGCGGGGCAGAATTTGACTCTGCTAATGAAAGCATTTGATTAGTAGAGGTTCAATTCAGACATCATCTATGAAATGAAGTTGAGAGCTGAATGGCTGACTTCTGATCCTATAAATCAGATCCAGTGTATTATGGACAGTTCATACAGTGGATTTAAACTTCCAGGTAAGTCACCTCTTGCTAAAAGGATGTCAAACAAGAGGACTGGAAGTAGTATTTCAACACTCATTGCAAGTGTGTATGGACTATGTAACATACCGTAGAGCTTTAGGCTTCATTGTTAGTGTTAATGACCATGAAGCAAAGTGTACCAAACATGTCGAAGATACTAAAATGGCTGGATATAAGAGCATTCTATTTAGTTTTGGTCAAAGAGTATAAAGTCATTCAAGAAGATGTAGAGAACAATAAACAAGATGAACTCTTACAAGGCAGAATACTCCAACATTTGAAATCTAAACTGTAAACAGAATGCTGGAAATATTGAACAGGTCAGACAGTACCTGTGGAAAAGGAAAAGGTGACTTTTCCACTTGGGAAGCATTTTCCTGTGTTCAAGTATGGCTTTAGATTTTAATAATTTTGGATGTTGATCATTGTCCTACACTTGGACAACTGGAGCAAGCAATAATTTTGCTGTTTCCATTTCACCTCCTCCGGGTCTGTGTCTAATATTTTGTCTTTTCCCTATCCTTGTTGCTTTGTTCCTTCTTCCCTTTTTCCATTCAATTCCTTATGCCTTCCACACTATCACAGCCCTTCTTATCTATTCCTCCTTCATTTTTCCTTCCTCTCTTCCTTATTTCCTCCTTGCTCTCCTTTCCCATCTTTGCACTTGTCTTTTTGTTTCAACTTTAGTTAAGTCAATGACACGAGATATTAACTTAATATTTTTTCTTCGCTGAAGCTTCCTGAGTGACTGAATGTTTGCAGGAATTTTTTTTTTTCTGATCATTTAAGAATAAACTCCAAGAGATAAAGTTACTCTTTTCTGAAAAATACAAGTTAGGGAAATGATATTTTAGAAAAAAGGATGGAACCACTGTTTGTTTCTTTGTGTATTTGAGATAAATGGGAATAACTGTATGACTATAAGACATGGGATTAGAATTATGTCATCTGGCCCATCGAGGCTGCTCCACCATTCAATTATGGCTAATCCTTTTTTCCCCACTTCAGCCCTACTCCTCGGCCTTCTCCCCGTAACCTTTGCTGCCGTGTCCAATCAAGAACCTGTCAACCTGTACCTTAAATACACCCAATGACTGGCCGCCATAGCTGCCTGCGGCAACAAATTTCACAGATTCACCACCATCTGGCCAAAGAAATTTCTGCAGATCTCTGTTTTAAATAGATGCCTCTCTATCCTGAGCCTGAGCCCTCTTGTCCTAGGCTCCCCCACCACAGGAAACATCCTTTCCATATCCACTTGGTCTAGGCCTTTCAACATTCAAAAGGTTTCAATGAGATTCACCCTCATCCTTCTAAGTTCCATCCAGTACAGACCCAGAGCCTCTTATGATAACTCTTTCATTCCTGGAATCATCCTTGTGAACCTCCTCTGAAGCCTCTCCAATGCCAGTGTGGTAAACCATGTATATAGGTTGTAACTGCGTTACCTGTCCGGACATGCCTGGACACGCCCCACTGCTGACTGCTCCTGTGGCTCCTGCCACAGGCCCCTGAATAAAGGTGATTGTGTCACTGCTCCTCCCACAGTCCAGGACAGACATACAGCATGGACGTGGATCCATTTCTTAAAATTACTGTTAATGAAATTGATGCACTATCAATTACTCCAAAAGACTGAAAGTAGAGTAAATACTGAAAGGCTTTTATTAACAGTAAAATGGATCCATGTTGGATCCATGTCCATGCTGTATGTTTGTCCTGGACTGAGGGAGGAGCAGTGACACAATCGGCTTTATTCAGGGGTCTGTGGGAGGAGCCACAGGAGCAGTCAGCAGAGGGGCGTGTCCAGGCAGGTAACCCAGTTACAACCTATATACATGGTTTACCAAAGCCAGCACATCTCTTCTAAGATGAGAGGCCCAAAACTGTTCACAATACTCAAGGTGAGACCCCACCAGTGCCTTATAAAACCTCAACATCACATCCCTGCTCTTGTATTCTAGACCTCTTGAAATGAATGCTAACATTGGCATTTTCCTTCCTCACTACTGACTCTGCCTGCAAGTTAACCTTTAGGGTGTTCTGCACAAGGACTTGCAGGTCCCTTTGCATCTCAGAATTTTGGATTTTTCTCCCCATTTAGAAAATAGTCTGCACATTTATTTCTACTACCAAAGTGCATGACCATGCATTTTCCAACATTTTATTTCATTGTATTCTTCCCGCTAATTTTTTGCTTTGTTGTATGCCCTCTTTTGCTTTTGCATTAGCTTTGACTTCCCTTGTCAGCTATGGTTGTACTGTTTTGCCATTTGAGTATTTCTTTGTTTCTGGAATACATCTATCCTTCATGTTCTTCATTTTTCACAGAAACTCACACTATTGCTGCTCTGCTATAATCCCTGCCAGCAGCTCCTTCCAATTTAATTTGACCAACACCTCTATCATGCAATTGTAGTTTCCTTTACTTCACTGAAAAACTGCTACATCAGACTTTACTTTCTTCCTATCAGATTTCAAGTTGAACTCAATCATATTGTGATCACTGCCTCCTAAAGGTTCTTTTACCTTCAGCTCCCTAATCACCTCCAGTTCATTACACAACACCCAATCTAGTATAGCTGACCCCCAGTAGGCTCAATGACAAGCTGCTCTAAAAGCCATCTTGTAAGCGTTCGACAAATTCACACTCTTGACATCCATTACCAACCAGATTTTCTCAATCGATCTGCATGTTGAAATCTCCCATAACTATCTAACACGCCTTTTCTATTTCCCATTGTAATCTGTGGTCCACATCCCAGCTACTGTTGGGAGGTTTGTATATAACCGCCATCAGAGTCCTTTTACCTTTGCAGTTCAACTCACAAGGATTCAACATCTTCCGATCCTATGTCACATTTTCTACTGATTTGATGCCATTCTTTACCAGCAGAGTCATGCCACCCCCTCTGCCTACCTTCCTATCCCTCTGATACAATGTGTAACCTTGGACATTCAGCTCCCAACTATAACCATCCTTCAGCCACAATTCAGTGATGGGCACAACATCATACCTGACAATCCGTAATAGTGCAACAAGATCATCCACCTTATTTCTTATACTCTGTGCATTGAGATATAACACTTTGAGTACTGTATTTGCTACCCTTTATGATCCTACATCCCTAATGCACTGATACTGTCCCTGCTGGCTGCAATCTTGTTCTATCATCTGCTTGCCCTTCCTGACAGTCTGACTGCATGCTATCTTTGCTTACTAACCCTCCGTACTATCCTGAGTCCCTTCATTCTGGTTCCCACCCCACCTACCAAATTAGATTAAACCCTCGCCAACAGCTCTAACAAACCTGGTAGAATGGTAGAAGTTGAAGCTGTATCTGTTGAATTGGGAAGGAAAATAAATTGGATGTCAGAAGCCACTTCTTTCTAGAGAATGTTATCGTTGTGGTACAGAGTTGCTATGATGCTTCTTGCATGAATTGCCAAGCTGCTGCAAGATGATGCTTTTAGTTCTAGCACTGATATTGCTGATACAGTACTCTGGTTTTTGGCTCTCTATCCTTCAGCACTTTCCCCAAGTGTCCTATAGAAATGGAAAGAATTTTCTGAAGTGACTGATAAGCTGTTACAGAATTTTACTTTAATGCATTGATGCGGATGTGTGAGGTTTCTCATAGTCTCACCATGGGACAATGCGTATGTGACCTCAGTCATCACTGACCCTGCTCTTGCAATGAACAAACAGCAACGGTACAAGTCACCTGTGTGTGTGTGTGTGTGTGTGTGTGTGTGTGTGTGTGTGTGTGTCCACTCTGGTTGACTAGCCACAGGTGCTGAAGCAATAGCTATTTGACTATTTACACCAGCACATGATTTTATCTCATCCATCCTTGTGTGAATTGTGTCTGGTGTTGTTACCTATGAGGCAATGTCTATCATTAGGTCAAATTGGTAATGGCAAAGGAAGGCAAAGGACTTCCAGTACTGCTGAAACTTTATTTTGCCCCTAAGAAAGGCTGTGGAATCATTTTACATCTAGGTTTTTGTTGAATACAGGAACCTACTAAGAGAAATTAAAGTCACAGCTGTTACTTTGAAGTTACTTCAGTTAAAAATGAAATTCCCTTTGTTCAATGGTTTGGACTAATCTTTGAATGAGCACAGGAAGTTTTTTTTGTTTATTAAAACAACAATTTAATAATTGAAATTAAACTTAGCCTGCAGTGAGGCTTGCGTGAGGACTTATCCTATAGATTCAGACTTATTTTGGCAAAGTTTATTAAAATTGATACAGTATTTTCCTTTTTTATGTTTTAATTTTCCTGTTTTATAGTTGGGAAATGCAGAGTTATATTTTCGTTTAGTCAATGCAAGGGATGCCAATGTCCAGACACTTGCTGCTATCGATCCCAACAATGCCAGACTGTATAAATACCCACCACTGGTAGGTACCATTTCTTCCAAATTCTAATCTTTAGTCTGTCCATTGGATTATCTGGATGATTACATTTGGAGGGTAGGAAACACTGGAAATTGCTGGCCACCGAACATTCACTATTGTTTAAGAGCAGAGATTTCTTTCTTATCTCTGTCTTAAATGTATGGCCAATTAACCTCTGCCATCTGATCTATTAGAGAGTGAAACGTGATGTGAGGGAATAGCAACGTCAGAGCAGAGGTTTAATGTCACCTGAAGAATGTTACTTACCTTTACCACAGATAAATTAAAAAGAACAATTATAATGGGATATTGTACGAATGGTGTAAATGCACAGCTGACGGATTGGATTGACTTGGTGGGCTGAAGTATCTGTTTCCATGTTTATTACAAAATGCTTCTGTCTCAAGTAAATATCTAAGCTGGTTTTGAATATACTAGTAATAACCCACTTGTCCACACTGGTAACATTGTATGATATCAGTATGCATAAATGAAATATGAAGGATATATTTAATCTAATTCAAATAAGAATTTCGTAAGCAAAAAGCAGATGTGTAAATCTGAAATAAAAATAAAAGAATGAAAATTCCAGCATGCCAGGCAACATTCACGACATGGTTATCTGTTTGGATTGATGACCAAAAGTACTCATCCTTCCCTGAGGTTTATTTTGGAAGTATTCTACCTATTTATTTGGTCCCAGATTTGTTGGGCTGTAGTTATGTATTCAGTATACCCAAACATGGAAAGAGAAATTGTCCAGAGTTTCAGTCCATCCAGTAGTCTAGATCTGACTCTAGGATGGCTTTCTGCTTCTTGCTCTTTCAGTGATATCACATGGAAGTACATACTGCACGTTGCTGTTATTCTGTGGTTCCAAGGGCAAATAGAACTTATTAGGACTAGCTAGCAAGAATCATTGCCAAGCTATTGTTGCTTGATGCTGACAAGGGCGCTGCTTTCCAGTTGGAATGACTCACTTCATCTGTCTAGACACTTGGCTCAGGATTTCTCTCTGAAATCTTTCTGTTTCCTCATTTCTTTTCTTTAAAATTATCTTTATATTATGCCTTTATTATTAAATTCTTGTGAGCACCTGTCTTAAAGGTCTGTTAGTCCTTGTGCCAATTTTTTTTGGCTGATCTCTCTGTTCTGAAATACTTTGCAAGAGGTTCTGCTAAATCACGTTGTCAAGGGTAAGAAATAAAAACAGGACTAGGCCATTCTGCTACTTCTGCCTGCTCTTTCATTCAATGAGATCATTTACCTCAGTGGCACTCTCCTGACCAACCTCATCCTCCATGTTTCCAGTTGGGATTACAAATCCTACAATCTCTGTCCTGAATGTACTTAGTGTCTGAGCCTCCAAATGTTCACCACTCTCTGAGAGAAGAAATTTCTTAACTCCGTCCTAAATGCACAACCGATTATTTTGAGATTCTGATCCCTTTTTCTAGACTCCCCAGCCAAGAGAAACATCAACTCTGCATCTACCATATCCAGCTCTAAGAATTTTGTATAAATCATTAAGACCTCCTATTTTTCCTCTAACTCGAGAGAGTGTTAACCCCAGTTTGCTTATGTTAAATCTATATTTCAGGAATCACTCTGGTAATCCTCTGTTGCGCTTCCTCTGTCACGAGCATTTCCTTAGGTTGAGTCCAGAACTGTGTATGGTATTCCTGACTGGATAACACCACCACCCTCTATAAATAAGGCATCTCCAGCTCTCAAATCCTCTTGAAATACAGGCTTGATCATTTTGTGTTTCCAACTGATTGCTGTACCAGCATGTTAAACTTTCAGTTATTCATGTACACAGACCCCCAGGGCCCTCTGAAAAGCAACAAGATTACAACCACTTAAAAAGAAACCTCCTGCCTTTCTCCTTCCTCTGTCTATGTGATTGCCCTCACATTTTTCTCGTTTTATTCCACGAGACCAAAGCTCTTCCCCAGAGCATGAGAGAATGATGGGAGATTTGATAGAGGTATACAAAATTGTGAAGTGTATAGGTAGGGTAAATGCAAGCAGGCACTTTTCACTGAGGTTGAGTGAGACTTGAAGTAGAGGACATGGTTTACGGGTGAAAGGTGAAATGTTGAGAGAGAACTTCTCCATTGAGACGGAGCTGAGAGTGGAACGAGCTGCCAGCAGAAGTGCTGAATGCAGGTTTGATTTCAACATTGAGGAAAAATTTGTATAGGTACATGAATGAGAATGTCAAAGGCCATGGTCCAGGTGCAGGTCTACAGGACTAGGCAGATTAATAATTTGGCACAGACTAGATGTGCAGAAGGGCTTGTTTCTGTGCTGTAGTGTTCTATGACTCTGTATTTTCACCCGTCTTTTAACCTGACTACGTCACCCTGAAGCCCCATTCTCAAGGATCACATCTGTCAGCTTTGTTGTTTTGCATGTCAAAGACGAAAGAAATATTGGTTCTGTATTGGACTGACACTAACTGCTGCACTGACTGAGACCAGCGAGTGAGAGCCACTTGGCTCTTTAGAAAGTAGGAATTGTGAGGCGATCTTCATGTGATGTTTTAATGGTTCTGTCTGAATATCTGCCTACAGTGTCATTAAATTTTCAGTTTGACAATAATAATGAAAGGGTCACAGAGAGAAAAGGCACCATCAGAGTAAAGAGGAGCAAAATGACTTGGCTTAATTGTATAATATCAATAATTTAACTGATAATTTCGTTGTGGCCTTTACCATTTGTAATGTAACAGTGTTGTCTTTGGAGAAGCTTCTAATTCAGAGTAGGTAATATTAGATTCTCTGACATGTGTACAATGCCTCACTTTAGGATTGCTCTGGACTGGGTGCCCTGTAAATGTCAATGCTACAATTTGATCATAAACAAAAACCACAAATGGATGGATCATAATTTTAACAGGTATAGTGAGAATGGTGGTTACTCAAATCAAATGTATCCTGTTTTTTTTTCAGGCTGCAGTACGCACTATTATCCCCATTGATGGTCCATTTGCATCCTATCATCCACCTAACCATCACACAACAATGCAGCTGATCTACCCTACTTTTGGAGAGAGCGTGGACCCTCCTCCTCCCTCTGCTGACTCTGTGGTCCTCCATTACTCTACCTCTGCTCGAACTCAATAAGGATAGACAATAGCTTGAAAAAGCTACATTCGGATATGTACAACACTGTTTAATTTAGCTGAATGGCATAAGGAAGAAAATTCTGGAAAATGAGTATTTTGATTAGTAAGTGCCACTGACAAGATTTCTTGGTGAATTAGAAATTTTCTTGATGTATGAACTACCACCCAACAAATATGGTCTATGTGCAAGGCTCTTAGTGTCATATCACACCCATATTTACTGTTTGCATCGTTGGAACAAGGAAGTAAGCCAGAGAAACAAGAATGAACCAATTTATTCAGAAGGTCTTTCAATTGGTCTTTGTTTTATATGACCTCTCCCTTTCACACCGTTTGCATCCCTCTGCCATAAGGCGATATGTAGAGCAGCTGGGTAGAGCTCCAGACTTGCTAACTGTCATTTACCCTGTTAGCAATAAGGTCATGAACACTGATGCTCCCATCTCCCAGCTAATGAATGGTCATTTAGAAGAAATGCCATAAGACAGCCCCATTAAACAAAATCAGAACAAGCTTAATTCAAGAAAGTCCACAAATACACATGCAAGGAACACAGAAGCAAAATTAATATTTACAACTTGGAAAAATACTAGCAATTCTTTTGAATAATCTTCAAGCTTGAGAATGAGACACATTATCACTAGAATCAGTGTGGGTTGACAAAGGTAGGTGCAACAGGTGACCAGACATCTTCCTGTCTAGAACATAGACTTCCATATGGTGGCCAGAATGGAAGTGTTTGGGTAGTTCTAATATGAATCACACCTGAAGCCCTGCACTGTTATTGTAAATCTGCTTCAACCACATTCATAATTTCCATTGTACTACTCTTCTCCACTCAGTGACTTTTGCTGAACAAATAATAAATTTTCATCAAGTAACAACCTCCATTCACTGCATTTTGCTGTCAGAATCACTGATCTTTGTCCTGTGAGGATTAAATTTTAAATAGAATCTATCAATATTACTTGTGGTGGAATGATGCTTTTGAGAGCTGACGTGAGAATATGTTTTGTTAGACGGTGATTGGTTAGTTTCACAGTAGAGGTCCAATGTTATGCTCTCCTCTTCCAAAGTAAAGAACTCAGATTAAATTCCAATGAAATGTGGATGCTAACAATGTGAATTAAAAACAGAAAATGTTGAAATCACACTACAGGTCTCACAGCATTTGTGATGGATTTTTGACCTGAATATCCCTCTCTTCCTCTCCCCCCCACCCACTCCGCTGTAGGATTTTGACACAAATCGTCAAAATTTCCCTCTCCCCCCGCCCCCCCCCACAGATGCTGCTTGACTCACTGAGCTCCCCCAGAAGATTGTTTCTTCTTCCAAATACCAGTCTCTGAAGCTTCTGGTTTGTGTGAAGTGGTCATAATTTTAAAACTATTTACACTTAATGGCAGCTACTTAAGAGACATGTATATTTCTTCTGTAAGGAAAGCATCCTGGTTTTGTCTACATCAGCCATTCTTGGCAACCCTCTGTTTGAAAGAGTAAAGTTTGAAGAGGAGGTTAACCACACCTTCACAAGCTCCTTAACGTATCAGCCCACCCACTGGTGTTCCAGGTTAAAAAAATCTTATTACAACATCCTATCTATCCTTTACCTGGAGCAAGCAGCTTCAGTTCACCTTGTAAGGTGGTTCCTTCTTTCAAAAATATAATTCATTCATATCTTCAATAAATGCAATTAGAATCATTCACAATAGAACTGGCACCTCAGCCCAATTGGTCCATGCTAACACATCTATCTTGACATTCATCCTACCATCATTACATTCTCTTGCACTGTATCAGCATGTTTCTTGCTTATACAATACAACCATGAAGCATTTGAAAGGTTGTTTCACAGGACCCAGTCGTAGGACCTAGACGTACAAGAACACATGAAAAAAGATGGAAAATTAGTTGGCTTAATTATGTAATATCAATAATTTAAATGATACTTCTGTTGTGGCCTCCACCATTTATAATGTTAACAATATTGCCTTTGGAGATGCTTTGTGAAGTGTTGTGGAACAAAGGGTCCTAGATGTGCAAGTACATCACAAGTAGACAGGATGTTGAAGGAAGTGATGAACTGACCTTCATCGGTTGAGGCACTGAATATGAGAGCTGGGAAGTTATGCTGCAGTTGTACAAGACATTAGTGACGTTGTATTTGGCAAATGGTGTACAGTTTTGGTACACCATTTCCTGTTACAGGAAAGGCATCATTAAGCTGGAAAGAGCGCAAAGGAGATTTACAAGAATGTTGCCAGGACCCGGGATCATAAGTTATAGGGAGAGTTTGGACAGGCTGTGACTTTATTTTTTGGAATGTAGGAGACAAAGCGGTGACTTTAGTGAGGTGTATAAAATCACAAGGAGCAGGGATAGGGTGAATGCACACTCTTTCCCAGGGAAAAGGCACCTTAAATTGGAGGGCAGAGGTTTAAGGTGAGAAAGGAAAGATTTAAGAAGGACCTGAGGGGCCATTTCTTTAAACAAAAAATGGTGCATGCATGATGTGAGCTGTTTTTGAGGTGGGCACAATAGCAACATTTAAAAGACAGCTGCCTTTGGAGATGTATATGAGGGGAAAGGTTCACAGGGATATGAACCAATCGTGGGCAAATGGAACTAACTCAGGTGGCATCAGGGACAAGTTGGACTGAAGGACCTGCTTCAGTGCTGTAACTCAAAGTTCAAATTAAATTTAAAAGTACATAAATATTACCATATACAAACCTGAGATTCATTTTCTTCCATACACAGTAAATCCAAGAAACAATAGAATCAATGAAAGACTGCACCCAACAGGACAGATAAAAAAAAACAATGTGCAAAAGACAACAAAATATGCAAATACAAATGAGAAAAACATATTACTAATAGTAAATAAATAAGGAATAGCTTTGGAGAATATAGGGTGGAAGAATCCTTGAAAGTGAGTCCATTGGCTGTGGTAACATTTCAATGAAGTTGAGTGAAGTTATCCCTTTTAGTTCAAGAGCCTGATGGTTGAGGAGTAATTATTGTTCCTGAACCTGGTAGTGAGAGTCCTGAGGCTCCTGTGCTTTATTTTTGATGGCAATAGTGAGAAAGGAGCATGCCCTGGATGATGGGGGTCCTTGATGATGGATTCTGCTTTCCTGCGACAGCATTCCATGTAGATGTGTTCAGTGGTGGGGAGAACTTTACCTGTGATGAACTGGGCTGTGTCCACTACTTTTTGTAGGATTTTCCATTCAAGGGGATTGATGTTTCCATGCCAGGCCATGATGCAACTAGTCAATACTCTCCACCACACATCTATAGAAATTTGTCAATGTTTTAGTGCAATTACAAAAAAAGCAAGGTAGCACCTCCTTGCAGATGTCTAAGGAAATAGAGGTGCTGCTGTGCTTTCTTTGTAATTGCATGTATGAGCTGGGCCCAGGACAGGTCCTCTGAAATAATGCCAAGAAATTTAAAGTTGCTGGCCCTCTCCACATCTCTGGCTCATGGGCCTCTGGTTTCTTCCTCCTGAAGTCAATAATCAGCACATTGGACTTGCTGACATTGAGTGAGAGGTTGTTGTTGTGTCACCACTCAGCCAGATTTTCAGTCTCCCTCCTATATACCAATTCGTCACCATCTTATATTCAGCCTATGACAGTGGTGCCATCAGCAAACTGGAGCTGGGTTTAGCCTTACAGTTTAAAGTGAGTAGAGCAGGGGCCAAGCACACAATCTTGTGGTGCTCCTGTGCAGATGGACGTTGTGGAAGAGATGTTGCCAAATCAAACTGATTGGGGTTTACAAGTGAAGTCAAGAATCCAGTTGCACAAGGGGCTTTTGAAGCCAAAGTCTAGAACCTTGTTGATTAGTTTTGAGGAGACGATAATATTGAATGTGGAGCTGTAGTCAATAAAGTGCATCCTGTTGTATGTATCTTTGCAGGGTTGAGTGAAGAGCTAATGAAATGGTATCTGCTGCAGTGGACCTCTATGATTCAAAACCATGTAGTGTACTATGGGGTCCTGGCGATATGTCTACCTGTTAGACATGTGAGCTTCTCTAATACTTTCATCCTTCTGATTGGAAGTTTTACACATTCCTCTATGTTATTTTAAACCAGTCCACCTGTTACCTTGGTGTCCTCCATGGTGAAGACTGATGCATAAAACTAATTTAACATATATGCCATTTCATTGTTTCCTGTTATTAATTCATCAGCTTTGTTCTCCAGTGAATCCACATCCATCTTAGCTGCTGCCTTCCAATTTGTATACCCATAGATTCTCTTACTATTTGTTTTCTCTGACAATTTTCTCCCTTTTGTGAGCAGTTTAGTCCTTTGCTGTTGGATTAAATGCTTTACATATTCTGAACTACTACCAGCTTTTGCCATTTTATACTCCCTACTTTTCAATTTAACATTATCTTTGACCTCCTTTGTGAACCATATATTGTGCCTTATTCTCATGGGATTCCTCTTGCTAACTCCTGGTGGGTGTAATGGACCAGCTTCACAACACTGAGCACAGCTAGAACCTCAGCAATTCGTGATGTTTGGTGAGACCTTATGTCATTTCTACATACACCTTGGTACAGTCACATATGAAGTTTGCCATTGAGATAAGGGCGATGTTGGATATGTTTCTCCCTCCTGCTCTCCAGAGATGTGTATTATGACCCAACAGACAAAATCCCTTCTGGATCACCAGAAGAAACAGGAGAAGGTTCGGGTGATGACTATGATGGAGGGGCAGGGCAGGGCCACACCTGTGTTATATGCAGCAACACTGAGAACACCTCACACATAATGTCATTTCCAAATTCTGTTTTTAACCACATCAGATAATTTTGCTGCATCCCCACTTTATGTGCTGCTCCAAAGAGTGCTATATGAGGTCATTCTTACCCTCGGCCATTTGGCTCGATAATGAGTCAACCTGTAGCCGGGGAAGTGATGACACCTTTACGTTAGACTGTTTGAGATAACTTTTTTTTATTCTTTCTTACTTCTCTTCTAATATTTGTATATTTTTGCACTTGTAATGCTACTGTGACATTGTAATTTCCTTTGAGATCAATAAAGTATCTATCTATCTGTCTCACATGTTGTTGGCAATATGGAATGAACTGCCAGAGGAGTTGGTAGAGGTGGGTACACTTACAATGTTCTAAAGGACATTTAGACAGGGACATGGATGGGAAAGATTTAGATGATATGGTCCAAATGCAGGCGAATGAAAGCAGCTCAGGAAGACACTTTGGTCAGCATGGATGAATTGGGCCGAATTGCCTGTTTCTGTATGACCTTGGGACTATGAATCTTTCAGTGGTAGTTTACTCTATTATTCTAAAATACGACTGAGGATTACACATATTAGCATAATGTGCAAATGTCTAAAGGAGACACAATATAATTTTAAACAAAATTTACCAAACTCTGTTTCCTGCAGTTGCTAATAAACACCGTCCTACTGGTTTTTACTTCCAACGGAAGGCTACAGTACGTAGCTGTTATCATGTGCTTCTGCCTCAGAGTCACTCGATTCTCATACTGTGGAGCCAGCTAATCAGATGGAATAACCATATCACTCACGTCCAAGGTTTTAATTCACTATATGTTTTGTTTTAATTTGGATTGCACAGCACACAAAAATGTGGAGCTTGTGATCTCATTTTAAGACCTACTCTTAGTTTATAACGATTATTTTTTCTACTTAAGTTTAAAGTTACTTGTACAATGTAATCCACTGTGTAAATCTTGACCATTTAAGTGCAATACAGGTTTCAAAGTCCCTCATATCTGTAAATACATAAATATGTGAGAATTCACTTCAGCTTTAATTTTATTGCATGCAGTAAACTTGATTCAGAATAATCTCAGTGAATTGGGAAATCAAATTAGATTTTAGTCCTGTTCTTAAAGCTAAAGAAGGTCACAATTTAGCTGTCTAAGGTGCTCATTCCTATAGGACGCTTATTTCTAAGTTGTAGGGCATGGTGAATCTGTGGAGCTCTTCTCTCCTTGTCCCAGAACATTAAAGGTACTGCGGCCCCAGCTCTTACCTGTTACAAACTGCTGACCTGCGTAGAAACAGAAACAACATCGGTATTGATTCATTATTGTCGCACGTACCACAGTACAGTGAAAAGCTTGATTTACTTTTTATTTATTGAGATAAAGTGTGGAACAGGCTCTTTGAGCCATTTCACTCAGCAAACCCTGGTTTAACCCCAGCCTAATCATGAAACAATTTACAATGACCGATGTACTAACTACCAATCAGTATGTCTTTGGGATGAGGGAGGAAACCGGAGCACTCAGAGAAAACCCACACAGTCATGGTGAGAACTTACATCATTGGCGGGAATTGAACTCGGGTCGTTGCTACTGTAAAATGTTAAGCTAATCACAATGTTGCCATGCCACTTCTCTGACATACTGTTTATACAGACCAAATTATTACACAGTGCATTGAGGCAGAATAGGCTAAAACAGTACAATGCAGAATAAGCAAACAAAAGCTAGCGAAAGATTACAAGTAAAGGATGATGTCCAAGATCATAACAAGATAGGTTGTGAGCACAAGAATCCATATTATCAGACAAGCGGTCCATTTGAGGGTCTGACAGCAGCTTGATAAAGTTTGTCCTTAACCCTGGTGCAATGCACTTTCAGGTTTTTGGGAGAGGGGAGGAGAGAGAATGTCTGGGATGGGTGGGGTTTTTGACTATGTTGCTTGTTTTACTGAAGCAGGGAGAAGTACAGACAGAGTCCACAGAGAGGAGGCTCATTCCTGAGATGTGTCCACAACTCTGCATTTTCTTGCAGTCACATGCAAAGCCAAGCCATTGTGCATCCAGACAGACTGCTGTGTTGGATCAATAAAAATTGGTAAGAGTCGACAGGGAACATGGTGAATTTCTTTAGCCTCCTAAGGAAGGAGGGGTATTGGTGAAATTTCTTGGCCAATACCCCTCCTTCAATTTGGATCAATTTGGATGGTTCAGGACAGGCTATTGGCAGTGTTCACACCTCAGAAGTTGATGCTGTCAACCTCAACACCATCGATATGGATATGTAAACAAAGTCAATGACCAGCTAGTTTGTTTTATTGACACTAATCTCTCTATCTCCTTCCTGTACTCCGACTTATCATTATTTGAGATGGGGCCCATTACGGTGGTATCATCTGCAGACTTGCAGATGGAAATAGAGCAGAACCTGGCCACACAGTCATGGGTGTACAGGGAGTAGAATAGGGAATGAAGACACAACCTTGTGGAGCACCAGTGTTTAGAATAATCATGGTGGAGGTGTTGCTGCTCATTACTGATTGTAGTCTGTTGGTCAGAATTTCAAAGATCCAGTTGCAGAGGGAGTCACTAACTCCCAGGGTCTGGAGGTTGGTGATAAGTTTGCTTGGAGATGAGTGTATGGCCAGGAAGTTGGTGATAAGCAAATTGCAGTGGGTAGTGTTCTGGAAAGCTGGAGTTGTGTGCCAGGATCAGCCTCTCAAAGCACTTCATGATGGTAGATGTTAGAGCTACTGGGAGTCACTAAGCATGTTATCTTGTTTTTCTTAGGTACTGGGATGACAGTGGTCTTCTTAAAGCAGGAGGAAACCATAGCTTGAAGCAGAGAGAAGTTAAAAATGTCTGCAAATACCCCTGCCAGCTGATCCACAGAGGATCTAAGGACATGACCAGGGATACCACTCGGGCCTGATGCTTTCTGGGGGTTCACCCATTGGAACACTGATATTACGTCAGTGATAGAGACTGTAGATTCAAATGCACTGGACACTGTCAGGGTGGGTGGTGATACACCCATTCCTTTCTGTTGAAAATGTGCATAGGATGTGTCAAGCCCATCAGGAATAGGTGTGCTGTGATTGGCAATGCTGCCTGACTTTGTTTTGTAACTCATTACAGAATCACAGCTGAAAACTGGACTGAGACTTGACTTTGGATAGTACTGCTTCTTAGCATCTTTGATAGCTTTCCGGTGGTGATATATTGATTTGTTATACAGGTCAGGATCACCTGATTTGAATGCTATAGACCCAGACTTTAGAAGAAAGTGGATTTCCTGGTTCACTCATGGTAAATAACCCTTGTGAGAGTGAGAGGATGGGGACACAGGCAGTTGAAGTTTTTCAAGGACAAGCAATCAAAGGATATTCGAACTGGAACAATGAAGTCGACAGCAACTTGTCCAATGTTTACTGAATCTTCAGATGAAGTTGGTGAAGAAGAGACCATGATAGATTAGGTCTTTCAGTCATTGGACACAATGGAAAATACCCCTGGCAAAATGCTCAGCAAGTGTCTCCAGTATATTCTATCTGGAGAACTGGGTTTGACTAGGGGTGTTGGAGGTAGGCAGAGGGATGGTATGGGTTAGTACTGTGTCGTTGCTTAATAGTTTGTAGTGTGCTGTGTGTTGTAATGTCAACAGATCTTCATGACAGTACCCAAAGGATGACATTGATGCTGGTGTCAATGGCACAGTAAAATGTATTAACAGCAAAGGGTTGGATTCATTATAGGCTTACACCTGATAGTTCACAGTATGAACTTCTGCATATAAAATCATTTAAAACATAAAGTATAACAGAAAAAAAATAATCCAAGTATTCTTGTGAAATCTCCTTCAACAATAGGCATGTGTGCACCCAGGGTAGATAAATTAACATGTAGTGAAATATATTATTTGAAACACAGAGCTCAACTGGTGATAAAGGGTAAAATAAGTTATAACAAACATTAAAATTACATTTATACATTTTACTTACAACCTCTTGAACCACACACATAATGCAAGGGTTGTATCAAAAGATATTAGTCTCTGAGCCAGTTGGAGAGAGAATGGTAACCTCATACCTGGCACAAACCCATTGTAACCGGAAATGAGTGCAGAGTTACTTTTATAAATAATCCTGCTGTGCTGTTCTGTTGGCGTTTTCTCTAGGGTTTGGGATAGATCCATCCCGTCTGAGAGGCATGGATCAAAAGATGGCTCACATACCAGGCGTAAGAAATTGCAGTTACTTGGTGGTTTAATATCTTCTGATGCCTGTGAAAAAAAGAACAAGATGCATCATTTTTTTCTGCTTCAGAGACCTAGTCTGAGTTGTCTATCACCACAAAACTCCATGGAACCTTACCACAGAAAGTGATGGCTGTGATTTTCTCCACGGTGCAATCATATCACTCCTTTTGCATGTCATTCTTTCAATTTTTCTCAGCTCTTCAATTGTTTGAATAGCACTGGTTGCTTCAGGATTATTGTCATAAACGTAATTCTTTAGGGCAAAATAATATTTACCATCCCTGGGATAGAAGTAGCCTACGGTTTAAAAAAACATCACAGTTAGTTGTCTTTTAGATGAAGGGAAAGTAAATATATTTTCATCCTTTAAGGAAAGAGATGGGAAAATAAACAAAACAGTAAAAACTTGGAACAAGTAATCTTGCACCATCACTGTAAGTTTATTGCAGTCTATTGAAGAATAGACAAATTATATGGTGCATAATTATGTATTTATGAACTGCCGTTGATGTTCACTGGAGTGCCATCTTGAGTTCATCAGTGTAACAGTTGAGAATGAATGACAACATTACTGAAGTAGCTGTTGCTTAATGGTTGGACTCAACATCAGGTGAAGGTTCAAATTCCACTGTCAAGAATAAGGACTAAAATCTGATCAAGGCAAGTCAGAGTGCTGTCTCATTGAGGAAGCTACACTTCAGATGAGACAATGATTCCAATGAGATGTGACTGCCTCTCAGGTAGATATTACATATCCAACGATCCATGAAGAAGAGGAGGAGACATCTCTGTGGCCCACACCCAAAATTAGTGAAACTGGGAACTGATTTTAGTTTGTGGGAGTTAACTCTGATATTGTTGTTTTCCCAACACCATAATGAAAATGCTGGAAACCCTCAACAAGTCAGGCTGTTCGTGCAGAGAGAAGAAAGTACAATTCACACTTCAAGCATGCAACATTAAACATTTTCCTCTCCAAGATACTGCCAGGCTTGTGATGTATTTCCAGCATTTTCTATTTATATTTCCGATTTCTACTATTGCAATATTTTGTTTCTGTACATTTTGGAAATATTTTTCTGAAATTATAGCAAGAGGAATCTTATTCCTCCTACATTGCAGATAATGTGATAGTACATATTTCTTGGTCATTGGATAGATCCTGAGAAATCCATTAGCAGAGAATAAAAACAGAAAAAATCACCGTTTTTGATGTTCATCTCCTGCACTTGTCCTGCATACGTAGTAACTTCTGGATGGCCGTACGTCCTATTGAGCAGGTGTCTTGGGACTTGGGGATTGTACAATGGCTTTGTCTGGGTTAGAATTAAATGTGGTGACTTGTGCTGCCCGGGTTCATATGACAGCAGCTCAAGAGTGGCATTTCCATAAGTCTCCCCCAGGCGACTCTGTAACTTTGGGACATATCCTCCATATCTACAAAAAAACAAAAAGAGTTCCAGTCATTACTTAGAGGATACATTTTAAGTGTTATAGGACCATAGCAAAGGAATTTCTAGATGGGAACAGACCATTGGGCATCTAATTCACCTTCACCTATCATGGTCCATTCAAACACAGGAAGAGGAGTAGCACTCATCCCTCTGCACTGTTTCTATCATCAGTCTGGCCAAGGGTGATCTGCACCTCCATCTAGTTGCCTTACCTAACTAAAGTCTATCTCAGTTACATGATTCAGCAATGAATATCAAGTTATTAACTGAAAATAAATCAATAACAATGTATTTACTTCAGACTCAAGCATGAATGAAAAACAGGCCCAGAGATTCAGTGTTTTGAGAACTACATGTCCAAAGCCAAATGTTCCTCACCAAATATGCTGAACTTCCCAAATGTTATGGATGAAATTAAACACCAATACTGTATCTCAAAATTTTATTTCTTTTGAAAAAAAATTCTCTGATCTTCCTCTCAAGTACAATGACATTTCAATATTTAAAGAAACAACATGTTGTACAGTATTGTGGAAATCTATAATGCAGCATAACTATTTCCATCCCTTTAGTCCTCATTTTTCAATCCATTATTTGCTGCAAATATCCATCTCAGTCTTAAAAAATTTCAACTGGCTTGGTGTCGAGAGCTCCAGATTTCTATAGCCACTTAGGTGTATAAAAGCTCCTGCTCTCCTGCCAAAGTGAAAATTTCTAGTTCTATAATTGTATCCGCTTATTCTGTAATCCAGACAAAATAGCTCCTCTGCCTCTATCAAATTCCTCATCATTTTACACATCTTATTCAGGTCATTTCTCAACTTTCTCAAACCTGTTACCCATTTGTTGCTATGATTTTCTCGGCAATTCTCTTGATTCATGTGGAAGTAAAGACTCAGTATGGAGTGCGATTCCATAAGCCATCACTGCCCTGCTGCATCAGTGCCATCATCATGGCCAGTGCACACTGGGAACTAAATTAGAGAGCTCCCAAGAATGGGCACAGGGATGAAGTTGTCTGTTCAACCAGATGCAAACAATACAGATTATATTGTTTTATATTATACGTGCTGGCTACACATTAGAACGATTTCAGGCTCCAGCCAAAGCTCACCATGCTGAGTAAATCTGTGTTTTGACACAAATGTGATTATGAATAATGTACCAGATTATATATTAAAATCTGCTAATATGTTAATATTGCATTTGTTACACAGTAATCACAAAGACAAAATAAAAAGACAAAAAAAACACGACAGGCTGAGGGAGTGGTGGAGGCAGAAATTCTCATTACATCTATAACGATAACATCTATAAAAAGTTGTGTGATATTGGGCCCATCATTTCTGTGCTGGCCACAGAAGATGGTTTCTCTTCCTAGTTCTGGGCCTATAGACTCATAGATTTGGATTCCTCAACCGTTATAGGTGTAATGAGAATTTCTGCCTCCATCACTCCCTCAGCCTATTGTGTATTGTTTTTCTCTAAATTGTCTTCCAATCATTCCATTTATTTCTGTGCTACGTTAACAGTCATAATTACAGCATAGAAATTGTTATTCCATCAAGTCCCATTGACCCACATCTAATCCATACCCCTCATGTCCAAGTACTTAGTCAAACTTCTCTTAAATTTTAAATTGAACCTAGTTCTTTCTATTCCATCATAGAACATAGAACATAGAATAGTACAGCACAGTACAGGCCCTTTGGCCCACAAACCCTGCCTCCCATATAAGCCCCCACCTTAGATTCCTCCATATACCTGTCTAGTAGTCTCTTAAACTTCACTAGTGTATCTGCCTCCACCACTGACTCAGGCAGTGCATTCCACGCACCAACCACTCTCTGAGTAAAAAACCTTCCTCTAATATCCCCCTTGAACTTCCCACTCCTTACCTTAAAGCCATGTCCTCTTGTACTGAGCAGTGGTGCCCTGGGGAAGAGGCACTGGCTATCCACTCTATCTATTCCTCTTATTATCTTGTACACCTCTATCATGTCTCCTCTCATCCTCCTTCTCTCCAAAGAGTAAAGCCCTAGCTCCCTTAATCTCTGATCACAATGCATACTTTCTAAACCAGGCAGCATCCTGGTAAATCTCCTCTGTACCCTTTCCAATGCTTCCACATCCTTCCTATAGTGAGGTGACCAGAACTGGACACAATACTCCAAGTGTGGCCTAACCAGAGTTTTATAGAGCTGCATCACTACATCGCGACTCTTAAACTCTATCCCTCCACTTATGAAAGCTAACACCCCATAAGCTTTCTTAACTACCCTATCCACCTGTGAAGCAACTTTCAGGGATCTGTGGACATGTACCCCGAGATCCCTCTGCTCCTCTGCACTACCAAGTATCCTGCCATTTACTCAGTACAGACCTTTTCATAATTTATGCATTTCTATTAAATCTCCCTCAAATCTGCACGTTCTGATATAAACAAACAGCTGCAGTATGCCATAATGAAAATTCTCCAGCCATTGCCATATTTTCACTGCTAATGCCATAAAACTCTTACATTTATATAATGCCTTGAGGACATCCCCAATGACTCTCTGTCAGTTAAGCACTGTAAATGGGCCATAATAAGTACTCAGCAAGTCTCCGTGGGTAGAGAAATAATGTTTCAGATCCCTCATCAGAATTATTCACCTTCCTCGAACATTAACTATTTCCTCTCTTATGCAATAAGGTGCATGGGATCAATGGTAAATTAGCTGTTTGAATGTAAGGGGTTGTCTATAGAAGACAGTGAAGAGTGATCGAAGGGACTTATTCTAGCTGGTGGTCTGTGATTAGTGTTACACTGGGACCTCTGCTGTTTGTGATGTACATAAGTGACCTGGATGAAAATGTAGATGGGTGGGTTTTTAAATTTGCAGATGACACAAAGCTTGGTAGTGTTGTGGAGACAGTGTAAATGACTGGCAAAGCGTACAGCTGGAAAGCCCTTAACAGTGTTGAAGAACAGAAGGAACTTGGGGTCCAAGTACATAGTTCTCTGAAAGTGGCTACACAGGTTGATAGGGTGATTAAGCAGACATATGGCATGCTTGCTTTTATTAGTTGGAGCACTGAGTTCTAAAGTCAGGAAGTTATTTTTCAGCTTTATAAAACTTTAGTTAGGCCGTATTGGAATAGAAACATAGAAAACCTACAGCACAATACAGGCCCTTCGGCCCACAAAGCTGTGCCGAACATGTCCTTACCTTAGAAATTACCTAGGGTTACCCATAGCCCTCTATTTTTCTAAGCTCCATGTACCTATCCAGGAGTCTCTTAAAAGACTCTATCATTTCCACCTCCATCATCATCGCCGGCAGCCAATTCCACGCACTCACCACTCTCTGCGTAAATAAACTTACCCCTGACATCTCCTCTGTACCCGCTTCCAAGCACGTTAAAACTGTGCCCTCTCGTGCTAGCCATTTCAGCCCTGGAAAAAAGCCTCTGACTATCCACAAGATCAATGTCCCTCATCATGTTGTACACCTCTATCAGGTCACCTCTCATCCTCCGTCGCTCCAAGGAGAAAAGGCCAAGTTCACTCAATCTGTTCTCATAAGGCATGCTCCCCAATCCAGGCAACATCCTTGTAAATCTCCTTTGCACCCTTTCTGTAGTTTCCACATCCTTCCTGTAGTGAGATGACCAGAACTGAGCACAGTACGCCAAGTGGGGTCTGACCAGGGTCCTATATAGCTGCAACATTACCTCTCGGCTCTTAAACTCAATCCCATGATTGATGAAGACCAATGCACCGTACGCTTTCTTAACCACAGAGTCAATCTGCGCAGCAGCTTTGAGTGTCCTATGGACTCGGATCCCAAGATCCCTCTGATCCTCCACACTGCCAAGACTCTTACCATTAATACTATATTCTGCCATCTTATTTGACCTACCAAAATGAACCACCTCACACTCACCTGGGTTGAACTCCATCTGCCACTTCTCAGCCTAGTTTTGCATCCTATCAATGTCCCACTGTAACCTCTGACAGCCCTCCACACTATCCACAACACCTCCAACCTTTGTGTCATCAGCAAGTTTACTAACCCATCCCTCCACTTCCTCATCCAGGTCACTTATAAAAATCACAAAGAGTAGGGGTCCCAGAACAGATCCCTGAGGCACACCACTGGTCACTGACCTCCATGCAGTATATGACCCATCTACAACTACTCTTTGCCTTCTGTGGGCAAGCCAGTTCTGGATCCACAAAGCAATGTCCCCTTGGATCCCATTCCTCCTTACTTTCTCAATAAGCCTGGCATGGGGTACCTTATCAAATGCCTTGCTGAAATCCATGTACACTACATCTACTGCTCTACCTTCATCAATGTGTTTAGTCACATCCTGACTATTCGCAATCATATTATGCCTCTTCAAATGTTTATAAATCCTGCCTCTCAGGATCTTCTCCGTCAACTTACCAACCACTGAAGTAAGACTCACTGGTCTATATTTTCCTGGGCTATCTCTATGCCCTTTTTTGAATAAGGGAACAACATTCACAACCCTCCAATCCTCCAGAACCTCTCCTGTTCCCATTCATGCTGCAAAGATCATCGCCAGAGGCTCAGCAATCTCCTCCCTCACCTCCCACAATAGCCTGGGTTATATTTTATCCGGCCCCGGTGACTTATCCAACTTGATGCTTTCCAAAAGCTCCAGCACATCCTCTTCCTTAATATCTACATGCTCAAGCTTTTCAGTCCGCTGTAATCGCCAAGATCCTTTTCCGTAGCGAATACTGAAGCAAAGTACTCATTAAGTACCTCTGCCATCTCCCCTGGTTCCATACACAGTTTTCCACTGTCCTATTCTCTCACATCTTATCCTCCTGCTCTTCACATACTTGTAAAATGCCTTGGAGTTTTCCTTAATCTTGTCTGCCAAGGCCTTCTCATGGCCCCTTCTGGCTCTCTTAATTTCATTCTTAAACTCCTTCCTGCTAGCCTTATAATCTTCTAGATCTCTATCATTACCTAGTTTTTTGAATTTTTCGTAAGCTCTTCTTTTCTTCTTGACTAGGTTTACAACAGCCCTTGTACATCATGCTCCCTGTACTCTGCTATCCTTTCCCTGTCTCATTGTAATGTACCTATGCAGAACACCACGCGAATATCCCCTGAACATTTGCCACATTTCTTCCATACGTTTCCCTGAGAACATCTGTTTCCAATTTGTGCTTCCAAGTTCCTGTCTGATAGCCTCATATTTCCCTTTACTCCAATTAAATGCTTTCCCAACTTCTCTGTTCCTATGTCTCTCCAATGCTATGGTAAAGGAGATAGAAATGTGATCACTTTCTCCAAAATGCTCTCCCACTGAGAGATCTGACACTTTACCAGGTTCATTTCCCAATACCAGATCAAGTACAGCCTCTCTTCTTGTAGGCTTATCTACATACTGTGTCAAGAAACCTTCCTGAGCACACCTAACAAACTCCACCCCATCTAAACCCCTTGCCCTAGGGAGATGCCAATCGATATTTGGGAAATTAAAATCTCCCACCACAACAACCCTGTTACTATTACACCTTTTGAGAATCTGTCTCCCTGTCTGCTCCTCGATGTCCCTGTTACTATTGGGTGGTAACCCAGCAGAGTTATTGACCCCTTGCTGTTCCTAACTTCCAGCCGCAAAGATTCTGTAGACAGTCTCTCCTTTTCTGCAGCTGTGACATTATCTCTGATCTACAGTGCCACACCCCCACCTCTTTTGCCTCCATCCTTGTCCTTTCTGAAACATCTAAAGTCTAGCACTCAAAGTAACCATTCCTGCCCCTGAGCCATCCAAATCTCTGTAATGACCACAACATCACAGCTCCAAGTACTGATCCACACTCTAAGCTCATTTGCTTTGTTCATAATACTCCTTGAATTAAAATAGGCACATCTCAAACCATCAGTGTGAGCGTGTCCCTTCTCTATCACCTGCTATCCTCCCTCTCGCACTGTCTCCAAGCTTTCTCTATTTGTGACCCAACCACCTCTTCCTTTGTCACTTCAGTCTGGTTCCCAACCCCCAGCAATTCTAGTTTAAGCTCTCCCCAATAGCCTTAGCAAACCTCCCCGCCAGGATATTTGTCCCCCTCGGATTCAAGTGCATCCCGTCCTTTTTGTACAGGTCATGCCTGCCCCAAAAGAGGTTCCAATGATCCAAAAATCTGAATCCCTGCCCTCTGCTCCAATCCCTCAGCCACGCATTTATTCTCTACCTCATTCTATTCCTATACTGACTGTCACGTGGCACAGGCAGTAATCCCCAGATTACTACCTTTGTGGTCCTGCTTCTCAACTTCCTTCCTAACTCCCTGTAGTCTGTTTTCAGGACCTCCTCCCTTTTCCTACCTATGTCATTGGTACCAATATGTACTACGACCTCTGGCTGGTCTCCTTTTCACTTCAGGGTATCATGGACTACTAGCTGCCCAATTATAGGAAGGATGTTAAGGCTTTCGAGAGGAAACAGAAGAGGTTTATCAGGATGCTGCCTGGATTAGAGGGCATGTGCTATAGTGAGAGGCTGGACAAGCTTTGGTTGTTTTCTCTGGACCAGCAGAGGTTGAGGGAGATCTGACTGATGAGAGGGATAGATAGACAGTACCTTTTCCCAGAGTTGAAATGTCTAATATGGGAGGGCATGCATTTAAGGTGGGGGGGGGGAGAACTTAAATGGAGACATGAGAAGCAAATATTTTAAGTATGCTGAATGCCTGGAATGCAGTGTCTGGGGTGGTGGTAGAGGCAAAAACATTAAGATATACATTATGCATATACATTAGAGACTTTTAAGAGATGTTTAGACAGGCACATGAATGTGAGGAAAATAGAAGGATGTGGGCCTAGTGTAGGCAGAAGGGGTTAGCTTAATTGCCCGTTTGATTGGTAATTTATTTGGTTTGGCACTACATTGTGGGCCAAAGGCCTGGTTCCTGTGCTGAACTGTTCTATGTTCTCCATATACTGGAGAGGGCTGTACTGTGCTGTGTTCTCCATCACCGCTGCCTCATCGTCTGAGTATTTCCAAAACCACCTGATTTTAATTACTTTTAAAATTCCTTTTCAACTTCTAATGGGAATACTGGCCAGGACACAGAATTCCAATGTATTTCCTTCAAAGAGTGGAACATGCTCTTAAAAGGAATCTGGGGCCTTGATTTCATGGTAGTGAACTAACGACCATCAGTTGGACAATGCAGCAAACCCCAAATACTGGGTAAGAACTGATATTTAAATATCAGTTCTTACTGAGTATTTGGGGTGTCTTATCAAGTATTTGGCTTAAACCAAGCATCCAACTCCAAAATGAATGCGTTTATAATGAACCAGTATTAGGAAGCACTTTCAATTGCTTTCGCACTTTAAAACTTAGTTCCACCACCTACTTGCAGAACAACTGCTGGAGGAGCTCAGTAGGTCTAGCAGCTTCTATGGAGAGTTAATCTGCAGCAAGTCAGTTTCTGCCCCAGTGCTACTGGCTCATAGACCCTCCTTTGTCCAGGATTGTCCGAAAGGAACTTACGACTGCTAATACCACCCGCACCCCCTATACACACACACACACACCCTCCTTAAACACACACTTCAATACCCCTCCCCAAAATACACATACCTAACACTCACACAAACCCCAGCCCTCACAAAACACCATCCCTTATATACGTCCACCCCAACTCACCATCCCTGTACCCACAAACACCCCAACACACCACACCAGCAGCACGGAATAACTCTGACCCGGGCATGAAGTTGGGATCGAACGTGCTGAAGACATTCTCCCTCTTGAGAGGCAGCGGAAACGGCATCGTACAGGGAAAGAACACACCGGGACGGTCACTGAGAGGCTGGCGAGACCTAAACTGCTGGTTGTTGGCGGCAACGAGGCACTGGGACACGGTTACCGACCGGCAGCGTCATGAGCTGATCATAAACATCCCGGGAGCCCGCAATACAGCAAGTCAAGTAGTTGAGGTAAACAGCGCATCGGGAACTGAACTAACCAGCACACCAGTAACCGAGGTAACTAGTTCAACAGTAACCAACAGACCGGTTTCTAGGGTAACCAGTTTACCAGTTAATGAGGGTGGCAGTCACACCCGATGAGAACTGACCCTCATTAGAGGAACTGAAGTGCCTATCCCGACTTCGGTAATCAGACGCGGCCCCGACGGTCGGAGCCAGATCCCCGGACTGCATTTGTATTTGTGTGTGTCTCTCGCACAGGGAGGCTGCGCCCAGTGAAACCGTTCCCCAACCCGACAGATTGCATTGAGCCTTGGCAGTGAGTCCCAACGGTAGCAGCACGTAACGGAGCTGGAGGAACTCGACGTGGCAGGCAGCATTTACGGATGGACGTGAACAGTCAACGTTTCGGGCAATACCTTCATTTGGACAGCGAGCTTTTTTGGGGGGAATTGGATCATGGCGAGCCTTTGTTCTCTTCGCACGTTTACTGTCAACTGCAAATCAAGTCATTAGCCAGAAATATATAGTCCATGTAATAAAACCCAGAAAAAAGAAACAGTCCAATGTTTCTGCTGTGAGACCTTTCATCAAGGCTGATACAATCCAGGTTTCAGACTGGCATGTTGTAAGGCCAAGGAACTAAGAATGTAAATGAGAGAAGTACATACATTTACTGTTTTATAAAAACAAAATTGTAGGTCCTGGAAACTGAAACAAAACAGAAAATTCCTGAAAGACTCAGTAGGTCAGGCAGCATCAGTGGAGAGGGAAATAGGGGGTGAAGGCTTCTGTTGAAAGGTTGATCATTTGAAGTCTTCGCTGTTGATTAATGGTAACTCTACTGGTAGATTTACCTTTGCCTGTTGCAGGGAATTTCAAATATTTGGCCCAATTAACGATGTAAATTCTGGCAACTTGTTACTCATTTGAAATCATTTGGCAACTGCCGCTTTGCCTTTTAGACTGGTCCCATATGTTGTCACTTCAATCTCCTCTCCTTGACAATTTCTATCATTCTTGCTTTAGGCACCATGCCCAGTTATGTAGGAAGATGGAAGGTCCATCGTGCTCTATGACTTGCTCCGCCATTCACCCACATCACACCTCATGTACATTTCAACTCCATTTTGCTGCATTTTGTCCATTTGTATTTATAACAGTTGACTAACAAACTTCTATCAATCCACTATGTCACTTTTCTTTCAGGCATTGCCTCCCGCCTCTATTTGCTCAGCCCATGTATTATCTCACTGCCTTGTCCTTGCCTGATGCTGTCTCAAACCCACTTAGTAAGTCTTCCCATCCTATTGTCTTCAATGTTACATTGGAAAATGGCCACAACTGCACAACTGCATGAGAGCAACTCAGCAGGTCACAGTTCCATTGCCCTACCTTTGAATTGCGTCCACGCAGACATGAGTTAACTCAGAGTTGATCATTTCAATTGTTCTGTCTTTATCATGCCCGTTGGAGAAAAGAGATCCTCTCTTCTACACTATCTCCTGTGAGGCTTGGTTTCTAATTCCATTCCTGAGTGTCCTATTGTAAACTTACTCTGTACTTCCCTTTTAGAGGAAATAGTCTCTTTATTTTCACCCAATTAATTTCCCTAATCTTTTAAATAGATAAATATGATTGCCTCAATTATTTAAACTGATAGTCACTCAAATGATTGAGGAGAAAATCATGACAGTATTCAGAGAGGATATGCTGGAGGGATTGTCCAATGGGGCCACATGGAGTAAGAGAAAGGCAATTAATTTTTTTCGAGTTTATACTTTAGGGTTCTCAGAGTTAGCGGAAATTAGAGGAGCTGATATGTAAACTAATAACATAAAGGTGTAAAAGTGACTGATAAGTAACCATCTGTGCTGGAACCTGGTAAGAATCTTACCACAGGATAGCAAATGTCACTGAGAGTGTGGTTTGTATTGGTAAATTTGACTCTAATCCATTTAGTTACTTCCAATAAAAGATGTTAAGGATCGGCCTTTGGAGGTGGAGAGAGGTTCAAAGACTGTGTCCAAAAATAATGTCTGAACTGATTCCACCATTCTAAAGAGCAATTAAAGACAGGACATTAACATTGGCTTTGTTAGCAATTCACTTTTTCCATGTATAAGAAAACTGCTACCTTTCATTTTGGGCAGGATTTGTTTCTGGAATTGAATGTTAACAAATTAATACGTTTGCCATTTACTTACTCAAAATAGCCAAATATGCTTAAAGTCTAATGAGATACTCACAAATGCCTTGACTTAAAAATGTAATCTGTGGTTCTTACCAATGAAAAGAGTTTTATGGAGAAATAAAACCAGACATTGCTAAACCCTATCATTTGAACAACAATGACTTTTTAATAATGAAATTGCTTCTAGAATATGAAGCTGGGTATTTTGGGAAATGAATTGGGAGAATGAGGGGAGTCAATGTAAAGCTGAGGCACAATACTGAAATGGACAAAGGAACAGAGAGATCTTCGTACACTGATATGTAAGTTTGTGTGTAAGTGGTAACAGGCTTATAAAACATGTGAAACCTGGATTTTATAAACAGAGACATAGATTGCAGGAACAAAGAAGTTATGATGCACATTTGTATAACACTGGTTCAGTCATAACATTCTAGTGCTGTGTCCAGTTCGATGTGTCCCACTTTTGGTAAAATTTGAAAGACTTGGAGGGGGAATGAGGAATTTTAGTTACATGGATAGATTGGGTAGGTGCAATTTTTCTTCTTGGAGGTCAAGAAGGGATCTGATAGCAGTTGTCAAAATTGTGACAAGTCCAGACAGATAGATCAAGAGATGCTGTTTCTATTGCTAGAGGAGTCAAGAACCAGAAGCAGTTTAGTAAAAAAGGAAAAAGAAGCATATGTAAGGTTTATGAATCTGAAGTGAGACAAGATCCTGGAAGAATATAAATGAAGCATGAAAGAAATTTCACATTGAATCAGGAGGGCTAAAAGGGGCCATAAAATATCCTTGGCAGGATTAAAGAGAATCCCAGGACACTTTTTTATGTGACTGTATTTTACAGACATCTTGTGCTAGTTGTGCCTTGTGCTGTGTGTGACTGTTGGTACTCTGTTTTACACCTTAGCCCTGGAGTAACGCAGTTTTGTTTGGCTGTTTTCTTGGGTATTCACTAATGGGTGAATGATAATTAAAATTGAACTTGAATTTGACTTAAATGCAAGAAGGTAGCTAGGGAAGGGGAAGGGCCACTCGGGGACAAAGGGAAGTAATAAACACAAGACTAACACTGGAAATCTTGTACAACACACACACATACCCCACCCCGCCCCACTAGAAGAAGTCAGTAAGTCAGGCAGCATCTATGGAGGGGAATAAACAGTCACGTTTCAGGCGAAGCCCTTCATCAGGACTGGAAAGGAAGAGGGTGGAGGGAGGGAAGTTATACCAAAAGCTAGAGTAATGAGTAAGATGTTAAATGCAACCACCTGAAGTTCCAGGTGACCTTACCCTTCACAAACTCAAGGGTGGAGTTTAGAGTCAACAAGACAGCCATTCCAAGGAGAGGCTACGAGATGCCTCCAACCTAGCATTGTAGTTTCATAGATAAGGACCAAGCTGCACTTTTAACTGGCTTGGTTTTGATTGGAGTAATTTTCTGTCCTTCAGCACAGTGTGCACATCTGCAGATATTGGTCAGTGTTACTTTGCAATTTTGGGAGATGGTTTTGGATATGCACATTCCTTGAACTCCTGTATCAGAAATCAGCACATCCATTTTCAATCAGTAGTATCACATATAGACCATCTGGTTTTTTTTTTTTTGCTCTGTCAGGGTGAGCAGTGGCTGCAGGGAAAGAGTTTATTTTTTGACTTTGAGATTGAATGTCAAAATGTTGCCTTTATAGATCAGTGGTCATTTGCTGAAACCACATCATCAAGTCAAGATCTTCTGACATTGGTGGAGTGGACGGTTGAATCTGTTTCTATTGACCACCTTGTTTTCTGACCCAACAGCCTTTAGCCCAGTGTTCAATTTTACCACCATAGCAACATGCTCCTTTAGGGACTTGGTGTAGATTGTTCAGCAAGTAATGCCACCTTAACTGGTCTTACTCAAACTCAAACTTTCACATCTCATTCTAATTGAAAAGCAATATTTAGTGACTGGCTTGCTCTATCAGTGTTAGATTCATTCCAATCTGATTTGTTGACCTGACCATTCTGGCAAAGTCTGGTTTCTGGAAATCCATAAACATTGACTTTAGTGAACCACAGTCAGATTGCTGTATAGTAATTTCATTTAATGTTGGGACTCCTGAGTTCAACCACATTGTTCTGAAGCATTCCTCATATTCAAGAACATCCTCAGAATTTCTTTGCTTGCAACTGGCTACTTTCCCAAGTCTGCTGGTGTTGGGATTCGTTAATTCAACCTAAGCTTAATAGCATTTCAACCACCTTATAGATTTTACTTATCATCTCCCGTGTCAGTGCTAATTCCATGCATGAACTGTTTAACTTGACAAGGAGATGACATTATTTTGATGCCATCATATATAGGTGCAGGTTGTATAATTTCTTAATATGCAGAAGTTCAGCCCAGGACTTCAAGCCTCTATTTTTAGGGTGTGGAACCTCTTTGGACCATCTATCAATTTTGTCATGTTCAGCAGATTGGTAAGAAAATACATCCTTTTTTTATGGGATCCCCGACTTCACTTTTTTGGAGCTAATTACGGCATGGCTGCCATTTCTATTCTCCCATCACTGTCATTATCACAGGAACCACTGGAGGTCGCTGTGGTATCAGTGCCATGTTCATTGTGCCATTCCTTTTTGTCTGGATACAGGTGTTGCTTCGGATTATAGTGCAGCGAAAGGGATGTATCCCTGGGGGAGTATCAGAGATACAACAGCCCTCCGAAGACACCTGCTATGCTACTTTATACTGTTCCAGTTTGTCTCTTGAGTTTCATTTAGTTCAATTTGACTGCATTTCTGTTTTTCATTTCTCACTTGTTCAGTCAATGCACTGATTTGCTCTTTAGATTTTTTTACTGTCCCTATCATACTGACTTTGTAATCTGTCACAGTTCTTCTTTTCCTTCTTAAGACATATCTGATCTTTATATTCATCACAGTCTATATCATGAGGGTTTCCTGAATGAACACATTCTCCCTTTAATTCTGATATGACTGGAAGGGCCGAGATGGCCTGTTTCCGTGCTGTAATTGTTATATGGTTATATGACTGCTAGAATCCATGCAGTTCTGTCTTTAAGTTCAATCTTCCAAAATGTATCACTTCTCATTTTTTTGATGGAACTTCATCTGCCATTTCTCCGTCCAACCTTGCATCCAGTCTAAATTTTGTTGTAACCTACAACAACCTTCGCTATCAAAAACAACGCCAACCTCTTTGTCATCTACAGACTTACAACCCCACCCTTCCAAGTCATTTATAACAATCACAAAGAGCAGGAACCCCAGAACAGATGCCTGTGGAACACCACTGGTCACTGATCTCCAGGCAGAATACTCCCCATTTACTACCATCCTCTGCCTTCTGTGGGTAAGCCAATTCCAAATCCATGCAGTTCCTATGGATCCTAAATATTGTCAACACCACAGTAATCTCCACCCTCACTTTCCATCGTAACCTGGTCACTATCCAAATGTTTTTCAAAGCTCCAACACTACCTCTTTTTAACCTTGACATGTTCCAGCACATTGGCCTGTTCTATGCTGAACTCATTTGTCAAGGTCCTTCTCCCTGGCGAATATTGAAGCAAAGTATTCATTAAGAACAACTCCAGGCACATGCTTTCTCCTTTAACTCTGAGCAGTCCTAATAAACCTCCTGTTCTTTACATACATATAGGATGCCTTGGAGTTTCCTTAATCTTACTTGTCAAGACCTTTCTATGCTCACTTGTAGGTCTCTTAAGACGCTTCTTAAGCTTCTTCCTGATGACTTTATAATTCTTAAGAGCCCTACACGATTTGGCTTAAACATTAAGATTGCCTCCTTCTTCTTCCTGACTAAATGTTGCACCTCTCTTCTCAACCATAGGTCCTTCACCCTATAATGCTTCCCCTGTTTCAGTATTGTTATAAAGGCAGATCATTCTACATGGCCTGACCAGATATATCCAAGAACACTGTGGGAGGCTAGCAAAGAAACTGCAGGAGCCCTGGCTGAAATACTTGCATCATCAATAGCCATGGGTGAGGTGCCAGTAGACTGGAGCGTAGCAAATGTTGTGCCTTTATTTAAGAAGGGTAGCAAGAAAAGCCTGGAAATTATGGACTAGTGAGCAGGACATCAATAGTTGGTAAGTTATTGGAAAAGAGATGTAAGATATACATCTATCTGGGAATACAGGTTGGGCAGCATGGCTTTGTGCATGAGAGATCATGTCGTACAAAGTGTGTTATTATGTCCACGCGTAATAAAGAACTTCAGTTCCCAGTGTGCAGTGTGGGCGGTTCACCCAGAACTGGAAGTGACCTTGGTGAACAGGACACACATGTGCTTGGTGGGCTGGAGTGTCCGGAGTAAAATGTGGTCAAGCTGAAGCCATTCTGTAAATTGGTGAAGAAAATAGTTCTAGTGTTATTACCCATGCAAATCTGCCTTTGTTAAAGAACAAACCTAATTCAAAGTAGCTTGAGTTTTTTGATGACATGACCAATAAAGTAATTGAGCACAAGGTGTTAGATGTGGTTTATATGGACTTCAGTAAGGCCTTTGATAAGGTTCCACATGGTCAGCTGCTCTGGGAGGTTATATTGTACTGAATCCAGGCAGAGCTGGCTGATTGGACAGCTTTATAGTAGAAAGCAGTGGGGTGGGGGGGGGGTGGTGATAGTGAAGGTTGTCTCTCGGACCTGAAGCCTATGATTGTGGTATGCCTCCAGGTTTGATGTTTGACATCTACATCAATGATGCGGATTAGAATGTAGGTTGATAAGTTTGCAGATGGTAGGTGGTATAGTGGTCAATGTGAAGAAATTTACAGAGAAATCTTGATCAACTCAGTAATCGAGAAGTGGAAAATGGAGTTTAATTTGGATAAGTGCAAGGTGTTGCATTTTGGAAAATCCAGGTCGGACTTTCACTGTGAACTGCAGGGACCTGGGAGGTGTTGCAAAACAGAGGTACCTTGGAGTACAAGTCCCATGCACAAGAAATTCTGCAGATGCTAGAAATCCAGAGCCACACACACACACAACACTGGAGGAACTCAGCAGGTCAGGCAGTATCTATGGAATTTAATAAACAGTCAATGTTTCAAGCCAGGCCCTTCTGGTTCCCGGAAAATAGAGTCACAGATAGGCAGGATGGTGAAGAAAGCTTCGACATGTTGACTTTCATCAGTCAGGGCATTGAAAATAAAGGTTGGGAACTGAAGATGTGGTTGTACAGGCACTGGTGAGACCACACTTTGGCATATTGCATTCAGTTTTGGTTTCCTTGCTATAAGAAAGATAGTATTAAACTGGAAAGAAAGCAGAAAAGATGTTACCAGGATTTGAGATATAGGGAGAGGTTTGATAGGCTAGAACTTTATTCCTTAGAGTGTAGGAGATTAAGGAGTGTATAAAAATATGAGGAGGTATAGACAGAGTGAATGCACTCATCTTTTATATAGAATTGCAGAATCAAGAATTGGAGGCATAAGTTTAAGGTGATAGAGGAAAGATTTCATAGGAACTTGAGTGGCAACTTTTTTACACAAAGAAGTTTGTGGAATGAGCTGCCAGAAGCAGTGGTTAAGGCAGGTACTTTAAGCAACATGTACAAAATGCTGGAGGAACTCAGCAAGCCAGGCAGCATCTATGGAAAAAAGTACAGTCGAGTCCTTGGCCTGAAACGTTAACTGTACTTTTTTCCATAGATGCTGCCTGGCCTGCTGAGTTCCTCCAGCATTTTGTGTGTGTTGCTTGGTTTTCCAGCATCTGTAGATTTTCTCTTGTTTGTTTAAGGCAGGTACTTCTGCTACTTTTAAAATACAGTTGGTCAGGTACATGGATTGGAAAGGTTTAGAAAATTTTGGGCAAATGCTGACAAGTGGGACTAGCTCTGATGAGGCACTTTGGTCTGCATAGGCCAGTTGGGGTGAAGGGCCTGTCTCCATGTTGTATAACTCTATGAGCTCTATGAGTTCCAAATGAGAGTCTTTTTAAAAGTAAGATTGGGAGAGGTGTTCCTCTTAGAGTGAAGGGCATGGCTGGCGGGTTTTCTTCAGGAAAAAGCAGGTATAAGTCAGGTACAGGCAGCTGGGAATACACCATTCCCTTGAGGCCTATCGGTGACATGGTGGTGCAGTTAGAGCGAAATCAAGAGGGCAGAAAGAGGACATGAGAGCTCTGGCAGAAAAGGTAACAGATAATCCTGAGAGATTCTACAAATAAACTAGCCAAAATGATAACTTGTGAGAGAATAAGGCACATAAAGGATCAATGTGGTTGCCTATGTGTGGAGCCATAGGAGATGAGCAATGTCTTAACTGAATATATCTCAGAGAGCCTAACATCAGTGGTAGGGAAGTTACTAAACGGAATTCTGCAGGACAGGATTTACCTGCATTTGGAAAGGCGAGGGCTGATTAGAGACAGTACCGCTTTGTGCATGAGAAATCGTGTCTCATGAATTTAACTGAGCTTTCTGAAGAGGTGACCAAGAGGATTGTTGAAGAAGATAGGGTGGTAGATGTGGTCTGCAAGGATTTTAGCAAGGCTAGATCACATGGGGTTCAGGGTAAGCCTGCTAATGGAAAGTCAGCTTGGTGAAAGGATTCAGAAGGTGGTAGTGTAGGGTTGTTTTTCAGACTGGAGGCACTTGACCAGTAGTATGCCACAGGGATGGGTGCTGGGTCCGCTGTTGTTTGTCATCTATATTAATGACTTGGATGAGAATGTCAGTGTGGTGTGATTAGAAAGTTTGCAGATGGCACCAAAATTGGTGGTGTAGTGGAGAGTCGGATCTAAATCAACCGGGAGAGTGGCCCAAGGAACAGCAAATGGAGCTTAGCTTGGCAAGTGCAAGGTCTTGCAATTTGTTGTTTAAACCATGGCAGGACTTGCACAGTGAACGACAGTGTCCTGGATAGTGTGGTGGAACAGGAAGACCATCGTTCACAAAAATGCTGAAACAGCTACACAATATGGTGAAGCAAGCATTTGGCATGCTTGCCTTCATTGGTCAAGGCATTGAGTATTAGAACTGGGATGTTATATTACTGCTCTACAAGTTGTTGGTAAGACCACAAAGACTCCAGCGCTGAACGTCTACTATCAATCATTGCTTCTTCCAAAGAACTATCAGGATTGTTCATCTTTATTACAACTGCTCCTAGAACAGTTGAGTATAACCAAACCTCAGAAGTGTCACAGTCGGGGGAGAGTCACAACCCTTTCCTCATCGTCTAAGCTGCTGGTTGACGGCTTCATGTTCCTTTGCATCAACATAACCGGCAAACTCACCTGGTCCCTGCACTATGGGATCAACAAAATACAGTAATGTGGTGATCAACAAAGTACATCAGTTTGTGCATATCCTTAGAAGATTTGGCTTGTCCAAGAGGGTCCTCTTGAACTTCACGTGGGAGGGCTTGACTTGTAAGGAGAGACTTTATAGGCTGAGATCTTTTTCACTGGAATGTAGGAGGCTGAGTGGTGATCTTATAGATGTTTATAAAATTATGAAAGACATGAATAAAGTGAATGGTGACAGTCTTCTCCCTTGCATAGGGGAGCCTGAAACTAGAGGGCAGAGATTTAAAGTGAGAAACGAAAGGAGCAATTTTTTCATACAGAGGATGGTAGATTGTTTGGAATGAGCTTCCACAAGAAGTGATGGACACAGATAAAATTACAATGTTTTTAAGACATTTGTCAGGGCATGGTTACATTGTGCTATACAAACTATTTGACAGATTGTGTCTCACTTTGCTATGGAAACTGCTCTGCTCTGGCAGAGTGATAAAGAATACAGCCATCCATCACAGGCTCATTACTTCCTTCCATCCAGTCTGTCTTCAAAGTGTGTTGCAGCAGGAAGGCTATCGGTATTGCCAAGATTGCCTGACAAACCGGCCATTCACTTTTCTTTTTTTCTACCTCCTGGGAGAAGATACAGAAGTCTGAAAGCCTGAATGACCAGATTCAAGAATAGATTCTCCTCCTCTACTCTCTGACTCCCGAACCAATCACCTCCTTCCTACTGGTGCTGCCCGGTTCTTGGATCCTTTCTCCCACCTTTGCCATTATTGTCACTTCAGTAACTCTCTTTGTGCTACTTCAGTTTGCACTACTACACTTTGCACAGTCTGTTTTACACACTCATCGCTGTAACTGATCTGATCTGACTTGGAGTACCGTGTGCAGTTCAGTTCACCTTAAGTATAAGAAGGATATTATTAAGCTATAAAGGCTGCAGACAAGGTTCAGAAGGATGTAACTGGAACTGAAGGAGTTGAGTTCGAAGGAGAGACTAAGTTATCTGGGATTTTTCTCCGTGGAGCAAGGGAGGCTGAGGGGTAAGACTGGAGAGGTACTTAAAATGAGAGGGGCATAAATGAGGGGAATGACCACAGTGTTTTCCCAGCATAATACTAGAGGACATGGGTTTAAAGTGAGCGGGGAAAATGTAAAGGGAACCTGAGGGCTAAGTTATTCACAGAGAGTGTTGTTTGGAATGAATGGCCAGAGGGGATGGCAGAAACAGGTGCAATTACAAATGCCATTTCAACAGGTACTTGGGTGGAACAGGTTTAGAGGCCATGGGAGAAATGGAGGCAAATGGGTTATAGTTCACGTAGGCAACTTAGACGGCATGAAGGAGTTGGGATGAAAGGCCTATTTCTGTGGTGTACAATTGAACTATTTATGACTGCCTTAGGATTAGGTGAGTCCTCCCAGTCGACAAACTGGTGACTAAAAGCCTAGGGGTGCCACTGACCACTAAGGGGAGGGATGAAGTTCAACTCTTATGAAGCAATGCAGCAGTGAGACTCCTATTTGTATTCTTCATGAACCCAGCAGCTTCCACTGCAGAACGTAATCAGTCGCTTATGGTGTACCTTATCTCTGATGTTTCCAAGTAAACATAATATCGTAACATTTACCTTGGAGAAGTTCTCCTGATTCCATCATAACAACAGAAGAAATAGAAGAGGGAATTTGTCACCCAGTCCTATGAGTTGGGTCTGCCTTTCAACAAGAATATAGTTGATCACCCTCAGACTCATTTCTTGTCCTAACCCCATATCCCTGATTCCCTTCATGTCTAAAAACATGTCAGTCACTGCCTTAATGATACTGAGCATTGATACCTTTTCAGCCTGTTGTGTTGAGAATTGCAAAGATTTGCCACCCTTGAGATAAAACAATTTTTTTTTCTATCTTGGTGACGGGGGAGATCTTTGGTATATGTGGCAAGCCTACAGAGTTGACATTGGATTGATTTTCTTCAAGGAAGTGACGACAAAGACCCTGGAACCATTGTCTGTAATCCTGCTACAGCGTGGGAGTTTGAATTTACTGACATTTTGCTTTGTAGAAATGAAGTGAACTTTATCCCTCAAAAGCTCAAAGTCCTATCAGGTAAGCTGATCTTCAGCTTGGAACTGTTGCTGATGGACAACATGCAGCTCACGCTTCATTTAGTGGCATTTGCCTTTCTCTGAAAGGTAACTACTGAAAATGTACTGGCCTGTGGAGGGGAGCCACTGGATTAATTTAAAATCCATCATCAAGGATCTGACTGTGAGAGGTCACAATGTTCCAGTGGCTCTAGCATTCAGCTGCACTACACATCAACTGCTCTGAGCCCTCACCAATAAAGTTTGAAGAATATCGATTGCAATTTGCCAGTGTGCAATGCAGCACTTTCTGAAGCATCCAATGGAATTCTGGATGCCTGAGAAGCTACTTTTCCTATTGGGACACCTACAGAAAATTCTCAAGGATTCAAAAATGCAGTATACAATCCTGAGGTTCGTCTTCCCACAGACATGAAACAAAAAAAGTAAAACCATGGGACCTGCTCAAACCCACAATGCACAAAAAAAACCCCAAATCTCTTAAACAACACAAAAAAAAGAGCAAAAACATAATTAAAAAAAACAGGCTTCACATCACATGACTAGTTCAGCTTACTTCAGCCCAATCTAGCTCTGTATCACCTGCTAACCCCAGGTTACAGAGCCAATCTGCTCTGACCAAAATCGCACAAAATAACAACAAAAAAAAAGAGCAACCAGAAACACATCATAATGTGAACCACAGCATCCAATCTACATACCGCATCGATAAAACCGATCCCAAGGCCCAGGACTCCAGCACCATCCTCCGGCGAGAGGGAGAGGGAGAACATTAGGATGCAGGGACCTTCCTCCGGGAGCAGCGGATAAAGGTTGGAGAGAGACTGTCACACACAGACACCTTCCTCTGGCAGCTGTGACTGAGAGGCTGGTAGACAGCGCTGAACATCCCACTTGCCTTCCGCTCCTGCCTCAGTGATTTCAATCTTCCTCAACGCTTTAATTGTTGAGATTGGTGAGAAATGGGGTTGATCATGGGCTTGCTCCCGGTCTCTAGCTTCTTGGCGTTCAGGAAACCGCACAGAACCTCCCCAGAGACAGCAAGGAGCCAGATCGCTCAAATGGCCCGAAAACACGCCACTAAACTGTAGATCATAGTCTCCAACAGTAGCAGAAGCACATTTGAAAGAAAAATCATAGTGACAGTAGTTTCATGAATCATCTGAAGGATGTTGCCCATGGTCACGTTGTTCACTGGCACCATCTTCCCCAGACATGGAAAATAGAACTAAATTAGTGTGAGGGATCTGCTGAAGGGTTTCGGCCCGAAACATCGACTGTACTCTTTTCCGTAGATGCTGCCCGGCCTGCTGAGTTCCTCCAGCATTTTGTGTGTGTTGCTCGGATTTCTAGCATCTGCAGATTTTCTCTTGTTTGTGAGGGATCTGTGATAATTTATTAAAGAATGAGAATCTTATGCAGAAGCTCTGGGAGTCAGTGCAAAGTGCTGTTGTCTGACCCTGTGCATCATTCCAGGATTCCTTTCATCTTCACTCTGAGATTCTCCCCTTTTTTTACAGTGGGGAGACTGCGGACAGATTCCAGCACCTCCTTCCTATATACTGTCAGAGTTTTTGAATGAGATGTCTTATTCTGAGAGGATTCAGAAAGCTCAACAATTCTCATGTGGTTGGGACCTAAATACAGTGAAATTTTAGGTGAAGTTGACAGTTTCCTTCTGTTAGGTGGATTTAAAATAGAAATGCAAATTAGCATGTATATATAATAAAATTTGCTGACTTGACAGTACCATAAATGTATTCTTAATATGTGCTCTTCATCCTATCCCTTCTGATGAAACATGTGTTAAGAAACTAAAATTAGTGAAGCTTTTTAAATTTTTAATGCAACTATGCAGGTGCTCAAACTGTATGAGTGATTGGAAGAGATTCATACAAAATTTAATGCACACTGTAAGCATCAAAGGTCCCAGCACAGATCTCTGTGGATCACTGGTCACAGACTCCACAGCCCTCCATCTTCCACCTCCAATTACCAAACAACTCTGGATTCAATTTGCCAACTTTCCTTGGATCCCATGGTCTCTAATCTTTTGAATATTTTTTTCTAATTTGGGGTAGCAAGGAAATATAGGTTTAATGACACAGATTTGAATAGTTCAGATTGCTTTTGCTTGGTTAAGAACATACGGTAAATAGAAGTGGAGTAGGCTATTTGATCCTTTGGGACTGCTGTCCATTTTTTCCTCCATTCTCTCGTTCTGTATGTCTCCAGAGTCTATTGAACTGAATACTTAAGTAGCCCTTCAGGGTAGAGAAGTCCAAAGTTTCAGTGAAGGGGTTTTTCTTCATGTCAGTCCCAATTGGTGTTCTGGTCTGACTATAACACCTAGTCCTAGACTTCCCAGCCAAGGAGAACATCATCTCCATGTCCAGCGCGTTGAAGTCTGTGAAAATTTCTAATTTTCAATGACATCTTCTCTCATTGTTCTAAACTCGTGCTCTATACTAGAGTCTAGATCTATGCCCAATTTTTCAACATGCGGCAAACATGCCATTCTTGGAAACAGAATCTTTGCTGCACACCTATTTTAGGTCAGCGGGTCAAAACTTTGAGTGTCATCTCAGTAGGTCCCTACAAGATTGCAGTTAAACCTTGTTGCTCCTGTAATCAAATCCTTCTGATATAAAGACTAACAATATTGTTTGACTTCCTAATTGCTTGCTCTACCTGCATGTTATCTTTAATGACTCATGTACGATACCTATACCCTCTTGAACACCAACCTTTCCTGCTCTGCCAACTCTTAAAAAGTATTCTCTTCTGTTTTGTGCATTAAAGTGGATATCCGTTCAATATTTTATGTTATATTGCATCTGTCATATTCTTGTCTATTCACTCTGCTTGTATAGTCACCATGAGATTCGTTTACAAGCACCTCCCTTTGCACAATCCAAAGTCAAAGTCGGAGTCCAGTTTATTGTCTTATACAGAAGCACATGTATGCACAGGTGCAATGAAAAATATCAGATGCAGACGGTGTCAGATAAACAACATTGTCAATAAAAATTTAACTAAAATATCAGTTATACAAAATTATACAAGGAAGAACACAAATGAGAACAAAAAGGTCTATTTTAGTCTAAAGTGGTGACAGTGTTGCTATACTGAGTTAGTGATCTTTTTGGTTTCAAAGCAAATGCTTAAAGGGAAGTAGCAGTTCTTGATCCTGGTGGTGTGGGACTTAAGGCTTCAGTATCTCCTGTCCAATGGTAGCTGTGAGAAGATGGTATGGCCTGGATGGTGAGGATCTTTGACAACCTATGTTGTCTTTTTGATGCAGCACCTCGTGTAGCTACTACCGATGGTGGGAAGGGATGTGCTTGCGAGGGATTGGGCTGAGTCCACTATTCTCTGCGCGCTGTTACGGCATCAGCAGCAAATTTTGAAATAATCCAAACTGTTGATATAGATTGTGAATAGCTGGACACTAAGTACCATTCATGCAGGACCCCAGAAGTTGCAGACTGCCATACTGAGAAAGATCAATTGATTCTTCCACTTTGCTTTCTGTCCATTGGTGATTCTCATCCAGGTCAGTGTGTAACCCACAATTCCATGTGCTCCATTCCCATTGACCAGTGTGCAGTAGGGCCTTATCGTCATCATCATCATCACCATTATGTCCTGTGTCATATGACACTGGCAACCATGGTCTTGACCGCGATTGTTCTCGGCAAATTTTTTGTGGAAGTGGTTTGCTATTGCCTTCCTCTGGACAGTGTCTTTATAATACTCTTCAGAGATTGTCTGCCTGGCATCGGTGGTCACATAACTTGTGATATGCACCAGCTCTTCATATGACCATCCGCCATCTGCTCCCTTGGCTGCACATGACTGATCAAAGGCCAAGGTAGTTGCTACACTTTTCCCGAGGGTGAGCTGCAGGCTAGCAGAGGGAAGGAGTGCCTTACACCTCCTTTGGTAGAGACACACCTCCACCCCACCACCCCACCTTATCATTAGCATTCTGAAACTCCAAATAAACTGCATCTATCAGTTTGACATTTTGGGCCAAGGGCTTTCATCTGGATCTCAGTCTGAATCATCAAATCTTTATTCCTTTCTGTAAATGCTGTCTGACCTGCTGAGTTCCTCCAGCAGATTGTGTGTATTACACCTGCAGAATCCTTATGTGCTCATAGAGCTCCAATAGATTGTTGGTCATTCATAATATTGCCGAATATCGTTGAAAATTGGTGAATTTTGGTTCTAGTTTGTGCCAGATGAAAGATAAGCAGGTCAAGTGCACTTTTTAAGAACAAGTTTAAGGTTAAAAGTGATGTGCATGGGGTCTTGGCAGGAAATAAGCTGAGTCAGCATTGGAGTCGGGAGATGTGGCAGAAATTGATGAACTTATTCATAGCATATACAGGTGTCCCCCACTTTTTGAATGTTCGCTTTACAAAACTTCACTGTTACGAAAGACCTACATTAGTACCCTATTTTCGCTTTCAGAAGGTGTTTTCACTGTTACGAAAAAAAATCAGCACGCGATAAAAAATTCAGCACGCGAGAAAAGGCAGCGCGCGATAAAAGGCAGCCGCTCTCCCCCGGATTCTCACCGGCATTGCTTTAACACGTGCCTATGAGCAGCTGTTTGCAAGATGAGTTCTATGGTGTCGGAAAAGCCTGAAAGAGCTTGTAAGGGTGTTACACTTAGCGTAAAATGAGACATAATTAAGCGTTTCGATCGTGGTGAACGAAGCAAGGACAAAGTGAGTTTGGCTTGTGGAAGTTGAAGAAGATGATGTTGAAGAGGTTTTGGCATCCCATGACCAAGAACTGATAGATGAAGAGCTGATGCAATTGGAAGAGGAAAGGATAACAATCGAAACCGAATGAGTAATGATAAAGTACGACTTTAATTTTGAAAGGGTATGTAGGTTTAGGGGATATTTGCAAGATGGTTTGAGTCTTTACAAAGAACTGTATGATAGAAAAGTGCGCGAGGCTCAGCAGTCAAGCAAGCCTTCCACATCAGCCACAGCAGACAACGAACCTCGACCTTCGACATTGAGGCGGGCAGTCATAGGAGAAGATGAGCTGCCTGCTCTAATGGAAACAGACGACAAGATGACACCCCAGTGTCCCACCACCCCAACACCCAGGCCGTGGACAGATACTGTACCGATTCGCGGAGAATGCAGCAGTAGCCGGGAGGCACACAGCACACCTTTAAGAAAAAAGCCAAAATAAACATGCTAATTAATTAGGTGCCGCCTCACACGTAAATGTCGGCCCAGATCAAAGGCGATGCAATCGGCAATCGGCACAGATCTGGGACGACAATTACGTATCGGCGGCACCTAATTAATTAGCTTGTTTATTTTGGCTTTTTTCTTAAAGATGTGCTGTGTGCCTCCCGGCTACCGCTGCACCCCTGCGCGCTTCGCGGCAATGTATCGGTTGGTGGCCCGGAGGGAGGGGGCCACTGCACCACCCCAACCTGCGACGACTCAGCCTAACACACCATCATCGGTGTGCTAGGCACTGAACCAATTCCGGTAAGTGATACTACACGGTACATAGATTATTTCTACTTTATATCGGCTGTGTATTTTTACGTGTTATTTGGTATGATTTGGCGGCTTCATAGCTTAAAGGTTACTGGAGAGCGCTTGCACCGTGTTTCTGCCAACAGCGCTTGCGTGAGATTTTCTGCCGACGGCACTTGCGTGAGATTTTCGCTACGGAGAACAGTTCAGCAATGATTGTGGAAAAGTATTTCTACTTTATATAGGCTGTGTATTTATCATATCATTCCTGCTTTTACTATATGTTACTGTTATTTTAGGTTTTATGTGTTATTTGGCATGATTTGGTAGGTTATTTTTGGGTCTGCGAATGCTCACAAAATTTTCCCATATAAATAAATGGTAATTGCTTCTTCCCTTTATGACATTTCAGCTTACGAACCGTTTCATAGGAACGGTCTACCTTCGGATGGTGGGGGAAACCTGGTATACTGTATCAGGTTGAAAAGTTATCTCCAAGTAAGACATGAAATTAAATTTGCAAACACTCCTCTAGTGAAAATTTATTTGTCTTCAGCATTAACCCCATTTCAATATCCACGATTGTTGCCTGACCTGCTAAGTACTTCTAGCATTTGTTTTAATTTAAGTTTTTAGCATTGCAATATTCTCATTTTGCAAGTTATCCTTTAAGCTCCATCAGTTGGCAGGAAGAGGGATGGAGATGGCTTGAGAATGGAGTTTGTGAATGGGAATAAAGATCAACAAGATGATTTAGCCTCCAGCTCCCACATTAAACCCACAGATGACTTTACCCGTTATGGCTCAAGACCAAGTGATTTCAAGGAGGTACTATGGCAGCCATCTCATGAAGCAGTTCAGAGTCCAGCAGTGCAATGGGAAGTTAGACAAACGTTAGAACATGTGAACTAGGTTGCCTGTTGGGAGATGAATCTCAAGGTTGTATAATGTATAAGTACTTTGATAATAAATGTACTTTGAACTTTGATTAGAAGCAAGAATTATTCACTCAACTGCTTAAGTATGCTCCACGATTGAATGAGATTATTGCTGACCTGACTGAGATCTCAACTTAGCATTCTCATCTACCAGCAGTAATATCCTTGCTTGTGAAGATTTTATCTCCTTCTGACTTGAAATTATTGAAAATCTCTGCTTCCATTGTCCTTTGATGAAGAGAATTGCAAAGGCAATTGATACACTAAGATAAAGAAATTTTGACTCGTCTGTAACTTAAATAGGAGACCCCTAGTTTGAAAACAGTGACCCCTCCTTCCAGATTCTTCACAAGAAGAAACTATCTCTCCATATCCACACTGACAAGTCCCTTCAGGATCTTGTATTTCCTGCAAGTCGCCTGTTACTCTTCAACAGATACAGGACTAAACTGTCCAACTTTTCCTCATAATTAAGCCTGCCAATTCCCACTGAACCACTCATTGCCTTCATCACTGGTGACTGTGCCCGCAATGCACCATCTACTGACAATAATCCAGCAACTCAACCTCTGGTATCATGGTTGCGTTCCTGTATTAGGAACCAGAGTTCTGTACTGTTGTTCCAGGATGAGTTCAAATTCAAGAGAAATTAGATTCAAGGAATCAAATACAGCTAGAGTTGAAACTGGCGCATGTAATGGTAACTATCAAAGTACTGAAATGTCATAAATATCCTTCAGGTAGGAAATGTTTTTAAATCACCAAGAAGTTGCTAGTGCCCTAGATATAATACTTATCTCTGCTGCTGAGCCTACCAAGTTTACAGGTTCTCTCCATGCTCCAGTTTCTTCCCACATCCCAAAGATGTTCGGGTTTGTAGGTTAACTTCCTGCTCTGTATTGACTCCGGTGTAGATGGACTTTAGAATTATTGGGAATGTGGGGAATATAGGTTACATGGAAAAGTAATGGGAAATGGGATTGTTCTGTGAGCAAGCATAGATCTGACAGGCTAAATGGCCTCCTTCAATGTAGAATGGAAATATGGAAGGTGGATTGACTCTTAACTGCTTCCTCAGTTTGATGCCAATAGGAATGTTCATTAAATGCTGCCCTTCCCAGTGACGCACACGTCCTCACCTAGGTTACTACAGCATCACTATAACCTTTGCCAACAAGAAAGGCAGGACAGCAAGTGCGAGGGATCCCTACCATCTACAGGTGCCCCACTGAGTCATACACCATCTTGGTTGGGAAATATATCCAGTGACACACCTTTATTAGGTACACCTATACTCTTGCTGTGTTAATGCAAATATCTAATCAGCAAAAACACTTGCTAATGAGAGTTCAGAGGGGAATGGCCAGACTAGTTCAAACTGACAGGAAGGTGACAGTAACTCAAGTAACCATGCTTTAAGAGCAGCTCTGAATGCATAATACATTGAACCTTGAAGTTGATGGGCTACCGTAGCAGAGATGGCGAACAATCACTCAATGACCGTATTATTAGGTACAGGAGTGTATATTGTCAGTCCTTCGTGGTCACTGGATAGGGGTGTCGGATAGTGTGGGGAGAGGCTGAGGCAGTGATGAGGAAAAGACTCCAAGTGCTGCAACTTCCCTACTGAACACACGCTGGAAGCATCCTCACACAGGTGAAGGCATTATTACTTTGTTAAAAACAAAATGATAGGAATAAGGAAATTGAAATAAAATGTGTTTTTTAACATAGAAAAATGGTAATGAGACTTGATTAAATAAAATAGAGCAATTATTGTGTGAATGGGAATATTTAGATGAAATAATTTCCTCTAGTTTGCAGTCATGGGATTCTCAAAAGTACTTTTATCCTTAGCATCCAGGGAGATTAGGCCTCGGATGAACATAGCCAGAACAGTCTAATTACAGCCTTCTGTGTTAAATTTACCCTCTCTTGTTCTCATTTCCCATAGGGTGGGGGGGGGGAACAAGTTTTAGGGATGGATCTGGAGCTTTGCATTGTGATGAAATTTCACACAGGAGGCTGATCAGACGAAATAACTATCATATGATCAGTGAGAATGAACAAGATGAAATTCCCCACTTAAGAGCAGTGCTCCCTCACTGCTTCTATTAATCCTACAGTGACAACCAGCAGCTGTTGTTGCCAGGCTTTGAAATGTCAGCTCCTGTTCTAAAAGTGGCTTCTAGTAGGATGAACAGCTGTACTGAATGACCACCATTAATCTTTGACGGTTGTATGATGCGTAAAAATCATTACTTTAAAAGGCCATCCATTTCCTTATGAAAACTAAGTAGACATTATAAAGTATTTATGATAGCCACTTAGTGTCATGGATAGTTAACAGGGATTAAATAAGAAAATCAGGCTGAATTAAACAATGCATAGCATCATTTCTCAAAGCTACATGCAGCTGGAAATAATTCTTTATTTTGTATTTTTATTTACACAGCTCTGCATTATTCTGTTCATCAGTAAGAATATTTTGTTCATTCAGGTATATACAGTAGATGTGTTGGCAAATCAATATTTATGAAGAAGAAGAAGAAAGCCCTTAACTCCAAGTGGAGTCATCGGGATGTCGTCATGACGGCTTTTTTTTAGCAGACTTTCTTATTTTTGCTAGCTCGACACTCAACCCAGCACGGATGGAAAGCGTGCAAGGGAGCCGTCTGGATTCAAACTCGGGAGCCTTCGCTCCGAAGTCCGGCGCTGATGCCAGTACGCCACCAGCCAGCAACAACATTTACTGTCATCCTTTATTATTTCTTCAAATCAGAGGTTGCTGAGAGTCACAAACAGCACAGACCAGTTAAAGATGACAGACTTGCTTCCTGAAAGGACATTAGTTATCCATATAATTTTTATGATCAAGTAGTTTAATAAACACAATCACTAAGATTATCTTTTAGATTTTATGCAATTACTTGAATGATGCTGGGATTTAGTCCCCAGTGAACACGCCAGAGCTCTCGATACCAGACCAGTAATATAACTACTATGCTACCAGGATAACAATTCCTGCACTGACTTTTGATTTTTCTTTGAAATATGATGCTTGCTTTTTCCCTAAACTCTTCCTCACATATATTTATTTCCAGCAGTGATGCTTTTCAAATATGCATATATGTGTTGAGACACTGTGCTTCATCATTGTTCAGGGGATGTTTAAAAGGTAGAAAGATACAGGAGGCCTTAGAAATGGTTCAGTGATTTTGTGTGAATCCTCAAAATAATGAGATAGATAGATCTGAGGACCTTTCATTATAGAGAAGAAATATTATTGTTCTGTTTCTTATGCAGAATTCTAAGTGTCAGCTTCTCACTGGTTCAGAGTATGGGTTAGAGCCAGGAACTGTAAATGGCAGTAGGTGAGCTCAGATCGTTTACATCTATCAATTTTGCACTGAATATGAAACACATGATTTGCTGCCTTCTCATGCCCTCGCACATCACCACAAAATCTTATCCATCATTATTGTGTTTGGAGACTGATGAAAGAGCACTCAGGTCTTCCTGCTTTCTTTCTGCCATGCCTTCAAGCCCAGTTCTGAAGTTTCTGACAGTTCCTATGTTTCACCAGAGATGCAGAACCTGTCATTCAATTTTCTATTTGGGTATTTTGAAGATGGATTCAGACAAAAATAAAAATATAAAATACTGCCAAGGTTGAGCAGATCAGTGTCTGTGGAGTGCTTCAGGATAATAACATTTCTTCAGAATTGTTAGAGAGAAGCAGAATTTCTTCAAGGTGGCCATTCCTGAAAGAGAAATGGCACTAAATTAAGCCATATTTTTAAAAATGACTCCATTATAGAATACCATACAGCACAGAAGGGGAGCACTTGGACTGTCAAGTTTTTCTAACACCTTGAAAGAGCTGTTTAATCAATTTGCATAAGCCAGCTATTTCTCCATGACTTGCTGAGGTGACTCTCTTCAAGTGTACTTCTAATGGTCTTTTAAAACCTAGATTCATCAATCTCTCCTAATGTGTTCCTGATCTTTATGAATGTTCATGTAAAGAAATTTCTTCACACTTCCCCTCTAAGTATTTTTTTTACCGAATATTATGGAAAACACGAAAATATAGGGCAGCACTTTCTGGCCTGTATCAGTCATTGTGGAAATGCTAACCCATTATTAAGGAGGTAATATCAGAATATTTGCTGAATTTCTGAGGAGAAAATAAACAGGTCGGATAAAAGGGAACACATAGATGTATTTGGATTTCCAGAAGATACTTGATGAGGGGAAACATAGAGTGTAGTCAGACTGTCAGGAAGGGCAGGCAAATGATAGGATACAATTGCAGTCAGTAGGGTGAGTATCAGCGCATTAGGGATGCAGAAACAAAAAGGGTAGCAAATACAGTACTCAAAGTGTTATATCTCAATGCACGAAGTATAAGAAATAAGGTGGGTGATCTTGTTGCACTATTACAAATTGTCAGGCATGATGTTGTGGCCATCACTGAATCGTGGCTGAAGGATGGTTGTAGTTGGGAGCTGAATGTCCAAGGTTACATGTTGTATCAGAGGGATAGGAAGGTAGGCAGACGGAGTGGCTTGGCACTGCTGGTAAGTCAGTAGAAAGATGAGATATAGGATCAGAAGATGTGGAATCTTTGTGGGTTGAGTTAAGAAACTGCAAGGGTAAAAGGATCCTGGTGGTAGTTACATACAGGCCTCCCAACAGTAGCTGGGATGTAGACCACAGACTCCAACAGGAAATAGAAAAGTTGTGTCAAAAGGGCAATTTTGTAATACTCATGGGAGATTTCAACATGCATGTTGATGGGAAAATCAGGTTGGTAATGGATCTCAAGGGAGTGAATTTGTTGAATGTCTACGAGATGGCTTTTTCGAGCAAATTTTCGTTGAGCCTACTAGGGGATCAGCTATATTGGACTGGGTGTTATTTAATGAATTGGAGGTGATTAGGGAGCTTAAGGTAAAAGAACCCCCAGAAGACAGTGATCACAATATGATTGAGTTCAACTTGAAATTTGATGAGGAGGAAGTCAAGTCTGATGTAGCAGTATTTCAGTGGAGTAAGAGAAATTACAGTGGTATGAGAGCGAGTTGGCCAAAGTAAATTGGAAGGAGCCGCTGGCAGGGATAACTGCAGAGCAGCAATGGCGTGAGTTTCTGGGGAAAGTGAGGAAGGTGCAGGATAGATGTATTCCAAAACAAATACTCAAATGGCAAAAGAGTACAAATGTGGCTGACAAGGGAAGTCAAAGCTGTTGTAAATGCAAAAGAGAGGGCATACAACAAAGTAAAAAATAGTGGGAAGGCAGAGGATTGGGAAGCTTTTAAAAACCTACAGAGAGCAATTAAAAGAGTCATTAAGAGGGAAAAGATGAAATATGAAAGCACACTAGCAAACAATATCAAAGTGGATAGTAAAAGCTTTCTCAAATATGTGAAAAAACAGAGAGATGAGAGTGGATATAGGACCGGTAGAAAATGAGGCCGGACAAATAATATTGGGGGACTAGGAAATGACAGATGAACTAAATGAGTTTTTTGCAGTAGTCTTCACTGTGGAAGACACTAGCAGTGTGCTAAATGTTGAATGGTGAGAGGAAAGAAAAGTGTGCTCAAAAAGCTGAAAGACCTAAGTCACCTGGACCTGATGAACTGCAACCTCGGGTTCTGAAAGAGGTAGCATTAGAGATTGTGGAGGCATTAGTAATGATCTTTTAAAAATTTGAAAGACTGGAAAATTGCAACTGTCACTCCACTCTTTAGGAACGGAGGAAGGCAGCAGAGGGGAAACTATAGACCAGTTAGCTTGACCTCAGCGGTTGGGAAGATACTGGAGTCAATTGTTACAGGTGAGTTTATGGAGTACTTGGTGACGCAGGACAAGATAGGATAAAGTCAGCATGGTTTCCTTAAGGAAAAATCTTGCCTGACGAACCAGTTGGAATTCTTTGAGAGATTACATGTAGGATAGATAAAGGAGATGCAATGGATGTTGTATATTTGGACTTTCAGAAAGCCTTTGGCAAGGTGCCACACATGAGGCTGCTTACCAAGTTAAGAGCCCGTGGCATTGCAGGGAAGTTACTGGCATGGTTAGAGCATTGGCTGATTGGTAGCAGGCACTGAATGGGAATAAAAGGATCCTTTTCTGGTTGGCTGTCAGTGACTAATCGTGTTCTGCAGGGGTCGGTGTTGAGACTGCTTCTTTTAATGCAGTATATCATTGATTTACATAATGGAATAGATGGCTTTGTTGCCAAGTTTGCAGGTGATATGAAGATTGGAGGGGAGGGTAGGGTTGAGGAAACAGGCAGATTGCAGAAGGATTTAGACAGATTAGGAGAATGGGCAAGAGAGTGGCAAATGAAATACAATGTTGGAAAATGCACGGTTATGCACTTTGGTAGTAGAAATAAATGTGCAGACTATTATCTAAATGGGGAGAAAAAGCAAAAAATCTGAGATGGGAATCCTTGTGCAAAACACCCGAAAGGTTAACTTGCAGGTAGAGTCAGTGGTGAGAGAGGCAAATGCAATGTTAGCTTTGCTTTCAAGAGGTCTAGAATAGAAGAGCAAGGATGTGATACTGGGCTTTATAAGGCATTGGTGAGGCCTCACCTTGTGTACTGTAAACAGTTTTGGGCTCCACATCTAAGAAAAGATATGCTGGCATTGGAGAGGGTTCAGAGGAGGTTCACAAGGATGATTCTGGGAATGAAAGGGCTATCATACGAGGAACACTTGATAGCTCGGGGTCTGTACTCGCTGGAATATAGAAAAAATGGAGGGGATCTCATTGAAACCTGAATCTTGAAAGGCTTAGACATGGTAAATGTGGAAAGGATGTTTCTCATGACTGGGGAGTCTAGGACAAGAGGGCACAACCTCAGGAAAGAGGGGCATCCATTTAGAACGGGGGTTTGGAGAAATTTCTTTAGCCAGAGGGTGGTGAATTTGTGGAATTTGTTATCACAGGCAACTGTGGAGGCCAGGTCATTGGTTGTATTTAAAGCAGAGCTTGATAGGTTCGTGACTGGCCTCTGGGGAGAAGTGGGGCTGAGGAGGGGATAAAAAAGGATCAGCCATGATGAAAAGGCAGAGCAGACTTGATGGGCCAAATGGCCTAATTCTGCTCCTATGTTTTATGGTTTTATGGAGGTGCCATGTTAAAGGTTTAGTCAGAAATCTTTGCAGCCTGAACAGTTTTCCTTATTTTATCCTTCAAAACCTTTTAAAAATTTGAACATCTGCACATACGTAGACACTCCATAACCACATCATTTGCACAAGGATCATTTTCTTTGCCATCTTGTTGATTTACCAATTAATGGCTTGTGAAGATTCTGCTGAACCAGCACACCTGTTTCCTCCAGTGAGATGACAGTCAAGGCCTTGATCCTATAACCTTCAAAGTTTACTGATAGTGATGCTGAGGAAAACTGAGAGTAGGTGTTCTATCGGAGAAACTAGCCGATGTTTGAAAAGGCCAGGTTCAATCTTCAAAGTTCAAAATTCAAATTTATTATCAAAGTTTGTATGCCATATACAACCTTGAGATCCATCTTCTTGCAGGCACTCTCAAAGCAAAGAAATACAATAGATTTCACTAAAAAATGCACTCAAAACAAGACCATCACGTATCCAATTGCAAAAGAGTACAAATTGTGCAAGTATTTTTTTAAAAAAGTGAACAAAAACACATGGAACATGAACTGCAGAGTTTCTGCAAGTGAGTCCACAGATGCAGAGATGGTTCTGTGCTCATGCGAGTGAAACCTGTCCAAGAGCTCGATGGCTGCTCCCGAACCTGACAGTGTGGACCCAGGACTTCTGCACCTCCTGCAAAGGTTGGTTCTTTGAATAGATTACAGATCTGAAGGATTAATGTATGGCATAGGAGATTATTGATGTGCAATTCAGGAAAGGATTTATTGATGGGGAAAATATATGAAATTTCCATCCATCGGTCCGTAAAACTATAATAAAAGTGGCTTGAGTGGGATTAATGCTAGAAATGATGGCAACTGCTAGAAGATAGGCATGTAGCACATGTTCTGATGTACAATACAATACAATTTCCATGAAAAGTAAATAGAATGTGAAAGCTGGGTTCTTACCATGTGGATTGCAAAGTCTCTGGTTTCTGTTAGGCCCAAATTAGTTGGTAACTTCAGACGTGACTAGCAGACTCTCTGGCACTGATTACCCTTGCATGTGTGAAGAATGCTGCTTTTCTTTCCATTTCTACTGCATTTTCTATATCTGAGTCAATAAGTGAATTTCTTATTCTACCTGACCTGTTCTTGTATAAGCATCTTCTCTCTATAAACAGTACTCAAGCTGAAAATATTCAGCAGGTCAGCTGGTATTTGTGGGGGAAGAGAAACACAGTCAACAAGCTTTCCAAATATTTGCATTTGTTAATGATTTTATTTTAGTTTCCAAAATACGCAGCATTTTGCTTTTGTGATTCACCAGGGTCTATGGTTAGAGAGAGACACACAGCTGACTGCTCAGTGTGAAAGGGTGTGGAGTGCCTCATTATCTACATCCCTACAGCAGCTTTGCTCGGTTGTAAAAGCTTGCAGACAAATATAAAAATTCAGAAGTACCACTCATTCATGTGATGCAGTGAATATAGACTCAATATACTATATAAATATTGATGGTCCTTTGTCATTTTAACTTTTATATATTCATATATAATTAATTATGTATTACATATGTGTTTTATGTTGTATCTTATAATTATATTAAATATTATGTAATTATAGCAATGTACACTCAGTGGCCACATTATTAGGTACAACCTATGCAACTGCTCGTTAATGCAAATATCTAACCAGCCAATTATATGGCAGCACGTTACTGCATAAAAATATAACGACATGGTCTACAGGTTCAATTGTTGTTCAGAACAAACATCAGAATTGGGAAGAAATGTGATCTAAGTGACTTTGACCATGGAATGATTGTTGTGGTTGGAGTGGTTTGAGTATCTCAGAAATTGTTAAACTTCTGGGATTTTCATGCACAACAGATTTTAGAGTTTACAGTGAGTGGAATGAAACATTTAAAAAAAACATCCAATAAACAGCAGTTCCATGGGTGAAAATGCCTTGTTAATGAGAGAGGTCAGAGGAGAAAGGCGACAGTAACTCTAATAACCACGCGTTACAACAGTGTTGTGCAGAAACGCGCCTCTGAAAGCACATGCGTTGAACTTGAAGTGGATGGACCTCAGCAGCAGAAGACTATTAACATACACTCCGTGATCACTTTATTCAGTACAGGAAGAACCTAATAAAGTGGCCACTGAGTGCAGCATATGTTATGTAATGTATCTTATAATTATTTTTCTGCCTAAATAACAGTGCAGTGTGAAAACTGTGGAAACATCTAACCTACTACGACTCTGAAAGTGCTTGGACATCTTGGATGATTCTCACCATTGCTTTGGCAGGCTCCTGAACTACTGGAAAGCTGACATGTGATCATTGTTTCCATTTATCCTTATGAAGCTTGGATCATAGAGTCAGCGAGTCACAGGTCACGGAACCAGGATCTCTGGCTCCGGCTCACCATGTCGGCACCCGGGTATCTACCTATATGTGGATCCAGAACTGGCTTGCCCACAGAAGGCAAAGAGTGTTTGTAGATGGGTCATATTCTGCAGGGAGGTCGGTGACCAGTGGTGTGCCTCAGGGATCTGTTCTGGGACCCCTACTCTTCGTGATTTTTGTAAATGACCTGAATGAGGAAGTGGAGGAATGGGTTAGTAAATTTGCTGATGACACAAAGGTTGGAGGTGTCATGGATAGTGTGGAGGGCTGGTCAGAGGTTACAGCGGGACATTGATAGGATGCAAAGCTGGGTTGAGAAGTGGCAGATAGAGTTCATCCCAGATAAGTGTGAGGTGGTTCATTTTGGTAGGTCAAATATGATGGCAGAAAATAGTATTAATGGTAAGACTCCTGGCAGTGTGAAGGATCAGAGGGATCTTGGGGTCTAAGTCCATAGGACACTCAAAGCTGCTATGCAGGTTGACTCTGTGGTTGAGAAGGCGTACGGTGCATTGGCCTTCATCAACCGTGGGATTGAGTTTAAGAGCCGAGAGGTAATGTTGCAGCTATATAGGACCCTGGTCAGACCCCACTTAGAGTACTGTGTTCAATTTTGGTCGCTTCACTACAGGAAGGATGTGGAAACTATAGAAAGGGTGCAGAGGAGATTTACAAGGATGTTGCCTGGATTGGGGAGCATGCCTTATGAGAATAGGTTGAGTGAACTTGGCCTTTTCTCCTTGGAGCGACGGAGGATGGGAGGTGACCTGATAGAGGTGTATAAGATGATGAGAGGCATAGATTGTGTGGATAGTCAGAGACTTTTTCCTGGGGCTGAAATAGCTAGCACGAGAGGGCATAGTTTTAAGGTGAGTGGAAGTAGGTACAGAGGAGATGTCAGGGGTAAGTTTTTTTTACGCAGAGAGTGGTGAATGCGTGGAATGGGCTGCCGATGGCAGCGGTGGAGGCGGAAGCAATAGGGTCTTTTAAGAGACTCCTGGATCGGTACATGGAGCTTAGAAGAATAGAGGGCTATGGGTAAGCCTAGGTAGTTCTAAGGTAAGGACACGTTCGGCACAGCATCGTGGGCCGAAGGGCCTGTATTGTGCTGTAGGTTTTCTATGTTTCTATACTAAACCCATTTATCTGCCTTTGGTCATAGTATACCATACACTGACCTAAACGACTGCCGATGCAGAGTGAGCATTCTGAACAGTCACACTAAATAAATCTCACTGAGTTTAGCTTTAAAATAGTTCAACACTAATGAAACATACTGGCGTCCAAAGAGCAGAATGTTGATGGGACTGGGATTTGGACTGAAGATGGTTCAGAAACATTTTATTTCAATTATTGATATCAAGCACCAGAACATGATTTAAAAAGACTGAGAGTTTGCTTCCATTGACTAAATTGTAGAGTCAAACTGGCATTCAAATCTCACAGGAGGCTACAAGGAAAGCTGACACAGGGAATAGAAATACCATAATGGAGCGAATGTTGAGAGAATAAAATGTGCTTTAGGGACTCAACCATCTGCTGTAATTTCTAATCTGGGAGGGTCTGGCTCTGGCTTTAAAACCCCTGAAGAGTTTGCATTCTCCAACAATGACATCTGTCAGCTTCATCAACACAAAAAATTTACAAAAAATACAAACAAAAGCCAGCAAATACAAATTATCCCCAGACTGAAAGGCTTTCTGAAGCCACTTTTTCTCTGGCACGAGGCCATGTGTCATAACTACTCAGTGGTTGGCTGTCATTTCATCAAATTAAGAAAACACTTGGAGATTGGAAAATGTCTTAAAAAGGAGTGGGAAATTACCTGGTGATTAGTACAAGAATATTTTTTGAACAAACCAAGGACAACTTCATTCTCTATCCTTTGTCTAACCTGTAAGTGTACAGTGTTGATGCAGAAGTCAAGGTTATTTTAACCCATAAACTCAGTATATTTAAGTGCTGAAATGATGTCAATGAGAATGTCTTGTTTAGGCTAACTGAAATTTAACACATCTTTCATAATAAAATCTAGAAACAGAGCATTTGCCAGTTTGGGTCGGTAGAGGAGGGTCAGTGGACAACAAGTACTTCCACAGTAACCTAACAGAGCAGCAGAGTATGCAAGTGCAGATGTTAGTGACACTGAGGATGATTGTACATGTCCTCCAGAAGCTAATAAATTTGAAGTACTGTGAATTCCCATAAAAGAGAAAGTTGTGATCGATTGATCCAATATTGGTTGAAATGCATGTTAATGTACATAAATGAAGCACGGCTTAAAGAGGGCAGTAAAAGTAACTAATGTTCCAGGTTATAACATTTTCAGCTGTGACAAAGAGTTGTGATGAAAAGGAGGGGGTGGGCAGGAATGAGTCACAATATTGGTTAAAAAATATTTATAATTGCAGGGAGGGATGTCCTGCTTGCTAAAAGATTCATTAAATAAGGCCACTAAAAGCTGAAGTGAAGAAAAAAAAGTAGTGTAGCAATAACATTTTTAAAAATAATGCTGTTTGGCAGGTCCATCAGAGCCCTAGACATTCAGAAAAGTCAATAAAAAGCACTTAATACCTCAGGTCATGCATGCAATTGAAGTTTGCAGGGGCAGGTCCTTTCAGAAGGTATTTGCAGGCTTAACATGTACTTTATGTTTCATTCACCTGGCAGACATTGAAGAATTTCTATTCTGTAGAACAACGATAGTGAAAATTTCACGTACCTTGGGATTTATTAACAAGTGAGTATTTACAGCTTATTCTTTTCATGTAAATATAAACTCATCAGGGCAGATTCCATGACTGGTTCCTGTCAAGAGGAATGAACCTGAATTTTTTGAGGAAGCGACAGAGAGAATAAACTGGGCTAATGCAAGGGATGGTAATTTCTTTAGGTTTTTTTTAAAGGTCTTTGATGGAATGCACATAATAAATTAATGAAGGTCAGAACGAGTCATCAAGGACAAGTATTAGAATGTACATCTCGTTAGCTCCAAAATGGAAAACATTGAGCATGAATAAAGGACAGATATTTAGAGTAACAATGGTGCTTAGACAGGCCTTACAAGGATTAATGTTCCTTCATTGGTTTCTGACGTCACCTAAGAACCAACAAAACCACGGTGCCTAAGAAGAGGAGATTTTAAATCAGTTACGGTAAATTCCTAGCTGGGCGGTCTTTCATTGATTCTGTTATTCTATAGGTTTGTTGAATATGACCACAAGAAAATGAATCTCAGGGTTGTATATAGTGACGTACATGTACTTTGATAATAAAATTTACTTTGAACTTTGAATTCATCCCTTGATCTATATTTGATTAGTACAGCCTTGATCTGAGTTTCAATTTGTCTCTTAAGGTGTAACTTTGGGATCTTTGATCCCAAGGAATTGCCGAAGAAGAATGAAAGGATTTATTAAGATTAACATAGAACTTTGTCTCATTGAGACTTAGAGTCATATAGTACTACAAAGCAAGCCCTTTGGCCCATTGAGTCCAAGCCAACTTGGTCCTCTGCTAAACCCATCTACCTGCACTCGGACTATAGATCTCCAAACCCATTCCAGCCATGTATCTGTTCAAACTTCCCTTCAATGTTACAACTGAAAAAGGAAACATCTGTTTCCTTGTGGTGTATTATGTTCTGCATTCCTTTTGCTAAATGTCCCAGAAGGTCTCATGGTCATATTACATTTGCTGTCATCTTTTTAAATAATTCATTGTGGGATCTGGGTGTCGGTGGGAAAGCCAGTATTTCTGGTCAATGGCACAAAGCCCTTGAGAATGCAGTGTTGACCTGCCTTCTTGAAATGTAACTGTTGTTTCAGTGACGATACCTACACTGTGATGTTAGGTAGGGAGCTCCGGGACTTAGAGCTAATCATACGCACTGAAAGTCAGGATGATGTATGACTTGTGGGAGGAGCATTGTAGTGGAGAACCTGCAGATGATTATGCTCTCATTCTGTACTGCCTTGTCATTCTTGGCGATAATCGATGCATAATTAGGATGTATTGATGTAAAGTCTGGGTGAATAACTGTAGTGTATTTTGTTCTTGGCACCTACTGCAGTCCCTGTGTATCCAAAGTGGAAGGAATGATGCTTAAGATGGTGAATGGAATCCCAACATGTGGGATACATTATCATGGATGATGTCAAGCTTCACAAGCGTTGCACTCATCTGGACAAGCAAAGAGTATTCCACCATGCTTCTGACTTGTGCCATGTAGATGGTGGAAAGGCTTTGGACTGTCACGTCACACAGGATACCTGGCCTCTAACAAGCTGTACTATTTAGATGTAGCTTATTCACTTGAGCTTCCGGCTAATGCTGACCCTCAAGATATTGGTGATGGGGAGCTGTTGATGATGATAAATTGTCAAAATTGGAGATTATTTTTGTAGCACAAATGGGCTTTCCCCCATAAGTGTATAGTTGAACCTTGTCTCGGCCTTGCTGCATGCAGCCAGGGACTGCTTTATTGTTTTTAAGATTTGCAAATCGTATTGAACAATATGCAGTCATTGGTGTGCATCCCTACTTCTGACTAATGCAAGAAAGACCAGTAGTATTTGGGCTGAAGCTCTGACCTGAGGAACTGCATGGTGATGTCCTGGAAATGGGACGATTGACAAGAATAACCAGCTTCCTCCGAGAAAAGTTTCCTCTTTGATGGCGATGGAGTGCAGGTTTGTCCCAGTACTGAACAAATATACGTATGAGATACCTTTCAATAGAGCCAATTGGAGCTTCCAGAACCCATTGTGTCAAGTGGCTGTTGCCACTTTATTCCAGAACCAATTATGTCAATTATGTCCAGTTAGTCCTGACGAAGGGTCTCGGCCTGAAACGTCGACTGCACCTCTTCCTACAGATGCTGCCTGGCCTGCTGCATTCACCAGCAACTTTGATGTGTGTTGCTATGTCAAGAGACATTGGCCTGTGTAAACAGTGTGCAACTGCTATTCAACCAAAAGCAATACTTGTTGATACAAATATATTCTATGGTTTCATTGCTGATCTTGCATGTAATATCAGTGGAAGACCAACAGCTCTGAAATCCCGGTATGGATATACTGTTGAAGACAGGTGTTTGCTTATTATTAATAGTTTCCGTTAACTAATTCCTTCTGTCCCTCTCACTCTGTACCTCCTTCCTGATCAGCCTCTCCTGCTTCTCTCAGTCTCTCTCTCTCTCACTCACTCTCTCCACCCCTCTTTCTCTCACCCTGCCCCTCTCTATCTCACTCACTCTCAATGTCTCTATCTCTCTCTCTCTCTATCTCACTCACTCTCAATGTCTCTCTCTCTATCTCACTCACTCTCAATGTCTCTCCCTCTCTCCCCCTCTCTTTTCCTAACAGATATAAATTAGAAATTGTGAAAATAAATGGCCACATAACAAGGATAATACAATTTTGTGCTTTATTTACATAATGGAAATGTCAAATTAGCAGTAATAGTGTGGTGGATGAATTCAGGAGCAGATATGAGATGGCTTTCTAGATCAGTATGTTGATAAACAAGGGAAGAGGTTACTTTCGATCAAATATTGTTTACAGAGAAAGAGTTAACTAATAATCTGGGAGGGGCTTTTAGAAAACAGATCATATTGCAATAGAAATTTATGTAAATTAAAACAAAAATTTTGTCCAATTAGAAATGAGAGTCTTAAATCTAAACAAATCAATCTGCAAAGGTCACACACAAAATGCTGGAGGAACTCAGCAGGGCAGGGAGCATCTAGGAAAAGAGTACAGTCGATGTTTCGAGTCCTGCTGAAGGGTTTCAGCCTGAAAAGTCAACTGTACTCTTCGCCTAAATGCTGCCTGACTTGCTGAGTTCCTCCAGCATTTTGTGTGTATTGCTTGGATTTCCAACCTCTGCAGATTTTCTCTTGTTTGCAATATGCAAAGGTACAAGGTATGTATTGGCCATGATAAATTGGGAAGCTACATTAAAAATCATGTCAGTAACCAAGGAATAGCTAACATTTAACTTCATACAACAAATATACATCCCTTTAAAGCATGAAATTCAAAGAAATAGAAGTGGTCCAGCCATGGCTATCAAGAGAAGCATTAGAACCACCAGCCAGGGAACATCATCATCAAACACATTATGAATTATGAAATGTTACGGAGGAGAAGAGCAGAGAGGTCAAGTTAACTTGGTGAACCGTCACTGAGGGATTCATTGAATGGTATCCAAGTAGTTAATTGCTGGACTGAGCATTCCATTGTAGTTTCAGCACACTCTGTGCACTTCGGAAGTTGTTGAGTTCTGAAATTGGGCAGGCAAGCCTCCAAATTATAGTAATTTATTTGTATCATTGTATATGCATGAAAATTGCACAATGTATTTGAGGCAATGTATTTGTCTTTTTGATGTTTAAGACGTAAGTGTTTTATTGTTTGCCCACATGCATCAGCCTAGTTTTAGCTTTCTAATATATCCAGAATCCAGTATTGTATCAAACAAAAAGTTTGAACATAAACTCGAAAGTAAATGATTCATCTATGATCCAATGCATTAAAAGCCAATGCATTCAGTGAAATATCTCTCAAAGTTGTCCCTTTAAGTATCATGAATTTCCTGATTTGTGTATGCAACTTATTGTAGCTAAGTGAATGTAGGAACCACATGGCATTCAAACAAGGAAGCTCACAAATGAATTTCCCTGGGGTTCTCACAGTTCTTTACACCCTTCCACCAGGGTTGCAGACCTTCTGTTGAAGTGAGCATGAGGATAATCCCCGCTGAAACTAATTCCTCCTTCTTTTACGGAATGGAGTGAAATAACATACTTTACTCTTATGGAGATGTGCAGTATGAAATTTATACAGTTCAAAACCAACAGGCAATGATTGAGTTTAGTTATGCTGTAATTAAAAATGTAGAGCTCCTGATTTCCAAGTGACAGAAGGAAGCAGAAGGCAGTGATGCACTCTGAAGCTGTCATCTCCATAGACAAACATATGGAAAGATCTATACGGGGCAGGACTGGCTGCTCCATCTATTCCGTTTCATACAATATTATTGCCCGATGCATCGGGATATGTACACCTCCATTTTCACTTCAAAGTATGTAATTTCCTGGGAGAGGCATGGGTATAAGAACTCAAACCAAAATAGAGAGAGCGGCTGGAAAATTCCTCTTCAAGTTCATAAGACCATAAGACTAGGAGCAGAATTAAACCATCTGGCCCATCAAGTCTGCCATGCTATTTGATCCTGGCTGATGTATTTTCCTTTCCAACCTTATTCTTCCGCCTTCTCCCCATAACCTTTAATGCCCTTACCAATTAATTACTTAACAACCTTCACTTTAAATATGCCCCCTAACTGAAGAATTTCTTCTTCATCTCTTTTCTGAAAGGATGTCCTTGTATTCTGAAGCTGTGCTCTCTGGTCCCAAGCTCTCCTACCATTGGAAACATCCTCTGCACATCCACTCTATCTAACCCTTTCTATATTTGGTAGGTTTCAGTGATACACCCTTATTCTTCTAAACTCTAGAGACTACAGGCCCAGAGTCATGAAATGGCTGTTTCATTCCCTGGATCATTCTTGTAAAGCTCCTCTGTACCCTCTCCAATGTCAATGCATCCTTCCATAGATATAGGGCCCGGAACTGCTCACAATACCCCAAATATGATCTGACCAGTGCCTTATAAAACAATAGCATTACATCCATGCTTTTATATTCTTGTCCTCTTGAAATGAATGCTAACATTGCACTTACCTTCCTTGTTACTGACTCAACCTGCAAGTTAACATTTGGGAATCCTGCACTAGGACTCCCAAAGTCCTTTGTACCTCTGATTTCCAAATTTTATCCCTGTTTAGAAAATAGTCTACATCTTTCTTCCTTCTATCAAAGTGCATGACCATACACTTCCCTACACTGTAGTCCATCTCCTTGCTTCCGCAACAGTAGCTGCCCCTTCAACATATCTTTGTATCATCCACGAACTTGGCCACAAGGCCATCAGATCCACCATCCAGATCATTAACATATAACATGAAAAGTAATGGACCCAACATCGACCCCTGAAGAACACCACTGTCAGTGGTAGCCAAGCAAAAAAGGCTCTCTTATTGCCACTCTTTGCTTTCTGCCATTCAGCTAATCTTCTATCCATGCTAGTATCTTTCCTGCAATACCATGCGTTCTTGTTTAGAAGCCTCATACGTGGCACCTTGTCAAAGGCCTTCTGAAAATTCAAGTAAACAACATCAACTGACTCTCCTTCGTGTATCCTGTCTGTTATTTCCTCAAAGAATTCCAACCAACTTTCTTAAGGAGACCATGCTAACTTCAGTCTATTTTATTGTGTCCCTCCTAGTACCCCCACCCTTAACAATGGACTCCAACATCTTCCCAGCAACGTAAGTCAAGCTAAATGGCCTATAATTTCCTGTCTTTTGCCTCCCTCCTTTCTTAAAGAGTAGTAACATATGCCATTTTCTAGTCGTTCAGAACAATTCCGGAGTCTAGTGATTTTTGAAAGATCATTACTAATGCCTCCACCATCTCTTTCAGAATCCTGTGGTGTAGTCCATCTGTGCAGGAGACTTATCTACCTTCAGACCTTACAGCCCATGTCACTTGGTAACTATATCTAGTCCAAGAGAGCAAATTGATCCTGACATTAGAGACATTTTCTCCAGTACGAGGTGATCTAACACTGGCCAGAAACATATCCTGTTTTCACCTGATGATGTATCATGAATCAGTACTTACCATATGAACTGTCCAGTATGATAGTTCCAACCATTTCCAATGTAGGAGATGCTGACAAAAGCCCATCCTAGTTAGTTAAATAATTTGCAGGCCTGATCATTTAATGGTCCCAGCCCAACCTATTGAACAATATGTCCATGTTAGCATAATCTAACCTTTCACTATTTTGCAAGCAATAAGATAGCTATTGAGTGAGGTTCTTACCAGGAGAGTGCAGGAATTACCCTGATATGGGAAGTCCTTCTTGAGACTGCAGTCCTCTGTTTGCACCATCCTTCCCATCCACCTTTTTTATCTTCTGCATATGTTGATCCCATTCATTGGTGGCAGTCTTCCACTACTAGTGTACTGTCAAACATCTCTGGTGTGTCTCATCCTCATTTTCGAATAATCAATGTCTCCAAAGTAATCTGCGCATGAGCTCTTCTTCAGAGGGAAGCGGGACAGGAGCTGAAATAAGAGTTTTTATTCAGTGACCTGACTATAGCTCCAAATCTATGGTTCATTTGTCAGTTTCCACTGCAGAGCATCCCACAATACCGGGCACTCCCCTCATCAAATTCAGCATCTTCGCAAGCGTATTCAGAGTGCCCTTTATACAAGTCTTACAGGAGGCTCTTTATAATTATATTTTTCTTTTAGCGAAAATAATTACCACATGTAAAATGCTTTGAAAGAATAATGAAATTAAAAAAACTATTGTAAAGTAATATAATTAATAATACAACATAAAACATAGATCATTATAGTACAGGAACAGGCCCTTTAGCCCATAACGTTATGCTGAACTAATTAAACTAATATGTTCAATTATAGCCTTTTAAGATAATTTTCTGTTATATAAAATCAAATCATAAGACTATAAAATATAGGTGCACAATTAGGACAATTGGTCCACCAAGTCTGCTCTGCTATTTCATCATGTCTGATCCATTTTCCTTCTCAGGCCCAGTCTTCTGCCTTCTCCCTGTATCCCTTCATGCTCAACCTAATTCAGGTAAGTAATTTGAAGGCATGATCATCTGATGGTCCCAGCCCACAATATGTCCCTGTAAGCATAATCTAAGCTTCCAGTATTTTGCTATATACCCAATGACTTGGCCTCCAAAGCTGCCTGTGGCTGCGAATTCCACAGAATCACCACCCTCTGGCCAAAGAAATTCCTTCTAATCTCCGTCCTAAATGGATGCCTCTCTATTCTGAGGCTGTATTCTGTGGTCTTAGTTTCCCCCACCTTAGGAAACATCCTCTCCACATCCACTCTATCAAGGCCTTTCAATATTTGATAAGTTTCAAGAGGTCGCCCGTCATTCTTCTGAATTCCAGAGAGTAGAGGCCCAGAACCATCAAACACTCCTCGTATGACAAGCCTTTTGATCCTGGAATAATCTTCGTGAACCTCCTTTGAACCCTCTCCAAATTTAGCATATCCTCTCTCCCAAAACTGCTCATAGTCCTCCAAGTTAAGATTTTATAAAGCCTCAGCATTGCATCCTTGTTTTTATATTCTAATCCCCTCAAAATGAATGTTAACATTGCATTTGCCTTCCTCACCACCGACTCAACCCGCAAATTAATGTTTAGGGAACCCTGCATGAACACTCCCAGGTCCCCTTATACCTCAGATTTTTAAATTTTCTCTCCACTTACAAAAGAGTCTACCTTTTTATTTCTTCTACCAAAGTGCATGACCATACACTTCCCGACACTGTATTCCATTTTTCCATTTCTTTGCCCATTCTCCAATCTGTCTTAGTGCTTTGTAGCCTCTCTAGTTCCTCAAAACTACCTGCCCCTCCACTTATCTTTGTATCATCTGCAAACATGACCACAAAGCCATCAATTCCATCTTCCAATTTATTCACATATAACGTAAAAAGAATCGGTCCCAACACAGACACCTGTGGAACACCGCTAGTCACCGGCAGCCAACCAGAAAAGGCTCCCTTTATTCCCACTCTTTGCCTCCTGCCAATCAGGCATGCTTTATCCATGCTAGTATCTTTCCAGTAATACCAAAGGCTCTTAACATGTTAAGCAGCCTCAACTGTGGCACCTTGCCAAAAGACCTTCTGAAAATCCAAGTACACAACATCCACCAATTCTCTTTGTTATTCCCTCAAAGAATTCCAACAAATTTGTCAGACAAGATTTTCCCCTAAGGAAACCAGGGTGACTCCAGCCTATTTTATCATGTGCCTCCAAGTATCCCGAAACCACATCCTTAATAATCGACTCCAACATCTTCCCAACCACTGAGACCAGACTCACTGGCCTATAATTTCCTTTCTTCTGCCTCCCTCCCTTCCTGAAGAGTGGACTGACATTTGTGATTTTCCATTCCTCCAGAGCCATACCAGAATCTATTGATCTTGAAAGATCATTACTAATGCCTCCACGATCTCCTCAGCCACCTGTTTTGGAACCCTGGGTGTACCTTCAGACCTTTCAGTTTCCTATGAACCTTCTCACTAGTAATGGCAACTTTACACACTTCTGCCTCCTGACACTCTCAAATTTGCGGCATTCTGCTATTGTCTTCCGCGGTGAAGACTAAAGTAAAATACTTATTGTTCAATTGCCATTTCCTTGTCCCCCATTAATATCTTTCCAGCATCATTTTCGAGCAGTCCAATATCTACTCTCACCTTTGTTTTATATTTTATATACCCGAAGAAACCTCTGGTATCCTCTTTAATATTATTGACTAGCTTACTTCCGTATTCCATCTTTATAATGACTTTTTGATTGCCTTCTGTCTGTTTTTAATTGCTTCTCTATCCTCTAACTTCCCACTAATTTTTGCTCTATTATATGCCATCTCTTTGGCATTTAGGTTGGCTTTGACTTCTCTAGTCAGCACGAGTTGCATCATCCTGCCTGTAGAATACTACTTCTTTGGGATGTATATATCCTGTGCCTTCTGAATTGTTTCCAGAAATTCCAGACATTGTAGCTCTGCTGCTATCCTTGCCAGTGTCCTTTCACAGTCAATTTTAGCTAGCTCCTCTCTCATGCCTCTGTAATTCCCTTTACTCCATTTTAATACTGATACATCTGACTTCAGCTTTTCGTTCTCAAATTGCGGGGTGAATTCTTTCATAATCACTTTCCTCTAAGGGTTCCTTTATCTTAAGTTCTCTAATCAATTCCAGTTCACAACACCAGTCCAGAATAGCTGATCCCCTAGTGGGTTCAACCACAAGCTGCTCTAAAAAGCAATCTTGTAGGCATTCTCGAAATTCCCTCTCTTGGGATCCAGCACCAACCCAATTTGCCCAAAATGTCTGCATATTGAAATCTCCCATGACTATTCTAGCACTGCCCTTTTGGCATGCATTTTCTATCTCCCACTGTAAATTGCAGACCACATTTTTACTACTGTTTGGGGGTCTGTATGTAATTCCCATCAGAGTCGTTTTTACCCTTGCAGTTCTTTAGCTCTACCTACAATGTTTCAACATCTTCCAATCCTATGTCATCTCTTTCTAATGATTTGATTTAATCTTTTTTTCCAACAGAGCCTCACTATCCCCTCTGCCTACCTGCCTGTCCTTTCAGTACAATGTGTATCCTTGGATGTAAAGCTTCCAACTATAATCTTCTTTCAGCAACGATTCAGTGATGCACACACTGACATACATGCCAATCTATAACTGTGCTACAGGTTCATCGACCTTATTCCGTATACTGTGAACTTTCAAATAACACCTTCAGTCCTATGTTCACTCTTTCCAATTTTGTCTGCCTTTTACATTGCAACTTGTCCTGGTGGCTGCAATTTTTCCCTGTCATTAGCCTCTCCTTGCATGCAGTCTCACTGCACACTGCATCTGTTTGTAAAGCAACTACCTCAACCCCTGCACTATCCCTCTGGTTCCCATCCCCCTGCTAAAGTAGTTTAAACCTCCTGAACAGCTCTAGCAAACACTAGCAGATTATTCACTTGCAATGGACAGTCATTACTGTTCTTTTCATGATATGCAAATTTGTTGATAAAATTACACAAGGTCACCATTCTGAAATACAATATATTACAGGTTATTTCTAGTGAAAATAGGTGTGTTAATTCAAGGTGGATATTATATGTACTGGTAAGTAAGAGTATCTGGATGAAAGCAAATCCATGCATACTGAGGTCAGCTTCATACCAATCCTGTAGCCTGTACTGGAAACAGCAAGCAGCGTCTGGGAATAACCAATCCTGTAGCCTCTACTGGAAACAGCAAGCAGCGTCTGGGAATATGTATGTTACCTGTGGCTCAGTTGCACCCTTGTAATAACATTGGTAGAACAACATGCTATCACCTTGTCCTGCCGAAGGGTTTCAGCCTGAAACATCGACTGTATTCTTTTCTTAGATGCTGCCCGGCCTGCTGAGTTCCTCCAGCATTTTGTGTGTGTTGCTCGGATTTCCAGCATCTGCAGATTTTCTCTTGTTTGTGATTGGATCACCTTGCTACTGACCTCTTTAGATGAGTGCAGCACTGCCACAAAAGCACAGTCCAGTTTCAAGGCCTGATTACTAAACATGCGTCACTCAGCAGCATGCCAAAAGGCTTACTGTGTTCGAGCGGCCTCCACATTCCCATCACTTGGACATAGCACAAAAACAAAACACTCTGGATACTACAAGCAACACACACAAAATGCTGGTAGAACACAGCAGGCCAGGCAGCATCTATATAGGAAGAGGTACAGTTGACGTTTCGGGCGGAGACCCTTCGTCGGGACTAACTCTCTTACTATCTCCTCTTTCAGATTCTGCAGATTTCTGCAGATTTTCTCGTGTCTGGATATTACAAAACAGTTTTAATACTCATCAGATCAGACATCATTCATGAAGGGAGACAGTGCTTTATTTTACATCAGAATGTGACTCTTTAATTCCCCATTATCTCCACACACTGTCATTTATGACAATGGTCTACAGCAGAGATACCTTATTCCTGTCAGACACTCCGGTTACCTGGTTTCTAAATGGTTTCAAATCTATTGAGATATTCTAGTTGATGGCTAATTTTCAATCTACCACATAAAATTACTATTAATTCAACAAAATTCAGAGTTTGGTGATATCATCTGAATCCTTGAAATGAATTGAAACCTTATTGTTATTTGCAGCATGTCTATTGTTCTACATGCAGCAATATTTCTTCAGTGTCATTAAATATTTAAAATACATTACACTGAAAAAAACTTTCTCTATTTTCAGTTCTACTAACTTTTCAACCAATTTTCAATTTTATTTACAAATTAGTCATACAGTATGTCTTGTCTGTATGCTAACATGAATTTGAAAAGAAACCTGTTACAAGTACTTACTACTAATTCTGAAAGCACATCTCTAGAAATGCTAAGGCCATCTTCAAGTCAAGTCAAGTCAAGTCAAGTTTATTGTCATTTCGACCATAAGCTGCTGGTACGGTACACAGTAAAAACGAAACAACCTTTCTCCAGGACCCTGGTGCTACATGAAACAACACAAAACTACACTAGACACAATTGAGAGCTGTGACATGCTGGTGCAACCCATCATATGACGCTCAATGGAAAAACATTGAGCAGAGGATACTTTCCATCCCCATACAGGCAATTTTGGCTGATAACACCCTACAAAGTTACATAAATACTATTGATAACCTGTGGGTGAAATGGACTCTTAAAATATGGAAAACTATGATAAAAGAATATGAACTAGCGAGAGACATTGCAATTCTTAAAAATGGTGTGCATATGACTCGGATTTTACGCCGAATAAACTGGATGCTAGATTTAAGGACTGGACAGCTAAAGGAATAACAGCTGTTTGTAATATAATGAAAGAAGGAACACTGTTCAGTTTTGAAATGCTCAAAGAGAAACACTTATTAGAAAAACAAGACTTTTATCAGTATTTACAGATGCGACAGTATGTTAATAGGAAGGTTAGAAATGTAACCAAGGCAAGTACATGTTTGATAGAGCTATTTAGAAAAGCATGTAATTCAGACAATGGTAGTAGAATCATTTCAAGCATGTATAAGGGGTTGTCAAATCTTAAAACACATTCGACTTCATATATTAAAACAAAATGGGAGAAGGAAGGAAGGATAATAATATCTGAGGAAGAATGGACAATAATATGGAGGTATCAATGGAAGTGTACCAGTTCACAGAAATGGAGGGATTTCGGGTGGAAAGATAAGATATTTTATTACACCCTCTCAGAAATCCCATTATGATAGTAACCTCCCTGTTTGCTGGAGAAATTGTGGAAACCAAAATGCAAACCATGATCATATTTTCTGGGAATGCTCCATTATTAAAGACTATTGGAGTGGGATACATAATGCCCTACAAGACATCTTTAAATATGAAATACCCTTAGAAAGTAAGACCATATATTTTGGGTATATACCTCAAGAATGGTTGAAAAGAGATAAATATTTAATGAATATACTGCCAGTGGCTGGTAAAATGACCCTTACCAGGAAATGGTTATCGCAGGATAGCCCAACTTTGAATGTATGGATGGAAATTACAATGGATGTTTACAAAATGGAGAAGATAACATCTGTTAATCATAAGTTGGAACAATTTGATTCATACTGGGAAAAATGGTTTAACTACATAACACCTCACAGGCCTCATTTTATTCTCACAAGTCAATGAATATGTTGTAAAAAAAAGATCACTCCCTACTTTGTACATAGATTTCTTTTGATTGTTCTATCTTTCCTCTCCTTTCTATAAGTGTATACCTCAGGTAAATATTATGCGGAAATTTGTGACAAATGTGACTATAGGATATATATGTACAGTATCTCAGATACATCTTATGGAAATGTTTGTTTGATAATGAACTTCAATAAAAAATAAATTAGGAAAAAAACTACACTAGACTATGTGAGACAGCACAAGGCTATACCAGACTACATAGAAGAACATTAAAAAAACTGCACTAGACTACAGACCTGCACAGGACTACATGAAGTGCACAAAACAGTGCAGGGCAGTACAATAATTAATAAACAAGACAATAGGTACATTAGAGAACAAATTACAATATAATAATAAATGATGTAGATGTCAGTCTAGACTCTGAGTATTGCGGAGTTCGTTGCCTTGGGGGAAGAAACTGCTGCACAGTCTGGTCGTGAGAGCGCGAATGCTTTGGTACCTTTTGCCAGTTGGCAGGAGGGAGAAGAGTTTGCATGAGGGGTGCGTGGGGTCCTTCACAATGCTGTTGGCTTTACGGGTGCAGCATGTGGTGTAAATGTCTGTAATGGCGGGAACAGAGACCCCGATGATCTTCTCAGCTGACCTCACAATCCGCTGCAGGGTCTTGGCGATCCGAGATGGTGCAATTCCTGAACCAGGCAGTGATACAGCTGCTCAGGATGCACTCAATACAACCTCTGTAGAATGTGGTGAGGATGAGGGGTGGGAGATGGACTTTTCTCAGCCTTCGCGGAAAGTAGAGATGCTGCTGTGCTTTCTTGGCTATGGAGCTGGTGTTGAGGGACCAGGTGAGATTCTCCACCAGGTGAACACCAAGAAATTTGGTGCTCTTAACGATCTGAATGGAGGAGCCGTCAATGTTCAGCGGAGAGTGGTCACTCCATGCTCTCCTGAAGTCAACAACCATCTCTTTTGTTCACATTCAGAGACAGGTTGTTGGCTCTGCACCAGTCCGTTAGCCGCTGCACCTCCTCTCTGTATGCGGACTCATCGTTCTTGCTGATGAGACCCACCACGGTCGTGTCATCGGCGAACTTGATGATGTGGTTCGAGCTGTGTGTTGCAGCACAGTCGTGGGTCAGCAGAGTGAACAGCAGTGGACTGAGCACACAGCCCTGGGGGGGCCCCGTGCTCAGTGTGATGGTGTTGGAGATGCTGCTCCTGATCCGGACTGACTGAGGTCTCCCAGTCAGGAAGTCTAGGATCCAGTTGCAGAGGGAGGTGTTCAGGCCCAGCAGGCTCAGCTTTCCAATCAGGTGCTGAGGAATGATTGTGTTGAACGCTGAACTGAAGTCTATGAACAGCATTCGAACGTATGTGTCTTTTTTGTCCAGGTGGAGGGAGGTGGCGATATTGTCGTCTGTTGAACGGTTGGGACGGTACGTGAACTGCAGGGGGTCCAGTGAGGGGGGCAGCAGGGTCTTTGTGCCTCATGACGAGCCTCTCGAAACACTTCATGATGATGGATGTGAGAGCAACAGGACAGTAGTTGTTGAGGCAGGACATTGAAGACTTTTAGGATTGGGATTAGAGAGTAGAAACCCATTCATTCATGAAGTGATCTATTTTTTCTTCAAGGTAGCCTTCTTGATAATATGTCTGCAGGTACAGTAGGCTTCACTTTCAAAAGCAATCAATGCTGGGAAATCTTAACGCCTAAGCTGCCACCTAGTCCTCACTAAAATCAAAGTACACAAGTCATTCTTCTGTCAAACAGATACATGCTGGAGGTCAGCAGCAGCCACCTAGAATAATCTGCAGGCCACTAAGTTAAAAGTTACTATCACCTGCCTGTCCACGGAGAGAGAAGTCCAGGCCCAGAGATATACCTGAAGCTCATCCCGCAGAACGTCAAGGATTTTATTAATTACTGTCCTTGAAAACCCAAGGCTGTAAATATTTTAGTGCCCAGGTATGATTTTGCATCTCCAGTGATTCTTTAAGATAGAGCTTGAGCAGATAGGCATTCCTGTGGTCCTCTACACTTCCTGAGTTCCAGTTATAAAGTGCTGCTCGTGGTATGAACACCAGGCAACCAGTGAATGAGCTGCTCAGCAGCTGCAAGCTGGGGTAAGCACACCCTACTGGTTTGTAGGCATTCTGCAGACACATGGAGATATACTGCATCTTCAGTCTGTGGTCAGTTCTTGGTGACCTTGTGAAGTATCCCAATGTCAGCTGATTGTTGCTTTAAATTGTAACTACTGTAAATGAATAAAACTCTTATCCTCCTGCAATGATAGTGATTCCCATTGAGAAAGGTTAAAAAGACATAACATAGTGATTAACGTCATCAGGTACATGTCTGATGGTGGGAAAACATTAGCATTGTTAATGTGAATTGCAACAAGGACTGCTTAGTCCAATTTTGCAACTGCTGCAATTTAAAATGATCTTGAATACTTAAGATAAAATCAATTCTGGAGTGCATAGTGCTGAAAAAGATTTCTTAATAGTCATGGTATGTTCATCTTGTATAGATAGAATGAGAGAGATTGAATTAAGAACCATAAGACCATAAGACATAGGAGCAGAATTAGGCCATTTGGCCCATCGAGTCTGCTCTGCCATTCAATCTTGGCTGATCCCGTTTTCTTCTCCTCCTCAACCCCACTTCCCAGCCTTCTCCCTGTAACCTTTGATGCCATGTCCAATCAAGAACCTATCAATCTCTACCTTAAATACACCCAACGACCTGGCCTCCACAGTTGCACGTGGCAACAAATTTCAAAATTCACCACCCTTTGGCTAAAGAAATTTCTTCACATCTCTGTTTTTAATGGGCGCCCCTCTATCCTGAGGCTGTGCCCTCTTGTTCTAGACTTTCCCACCATAGGAAACATCCTTTCCACATCTACTGTGTCTAGACCTTTCGACATTCAAAAGGTTTCAATGAGATCCCCCCTCATCCTTCTGAATTCCAGCGAGTATAGACCCAGAGCCATCAAATGTTCATCAAATGTATGATAACCCTTTCATCCATGGAATCATCCTTGTGAACCTCCTGTGGACCCTCTCCAATGCCGGCACATCTCTTCTAAGATGAGGAGCCCAAAAATGTTCACAATACTGACGGTGAGGCCTCACCAGTGCCTTTTAAAGCCTCAATATCACATCCTTGCTTTTGTGTTCTGGACCTCTTGAAATGAACGCTGACATGATATTTGCCTTCCTCAACACCGACTCAACCTGCAAATTAACCTTTATGGTGTTCTGCACAAGGACTCCCAAGTCTCTTTGCATCTCAGATTTTTGGGTTTTCTCCCCATTTTAGAAAACAGTCCACACATTTATTTCTACTACCAAAGCGCATGACCATGCATTTTCCAACATTGTATTTCATTTGCCCCTTTCTTGCCCATTCTCCTAATCTGTCTAAGTCCTTCTGCAGCCTATCTATTTCCTCAACACTACCTGCCCCTCCACCAATCTTTATATCATCTGCAAACTTGGCAACAAAGCCATCTATTCCATCATTCTCATTTTACCCTGTGACAAAGAAGGAATCCATTAAAACTGATTGAGCCTATGTCAGCTCCTAGAGTTATGCTATCAATCCCATTCCCCATCCTTTATTCACATGCTCTCACATTCTGTCTCACGTCCTCATCAACATCACTTACTCAGACCATAGTATAATTAATAGACCACTCCACATTTTATTCTGGAGCTCTCTGAGTTTGAATTCTTACTTCTGCTGAGCCAAGGCTACCTTGTGCTGCCACGTCTGCTTCTTCTATCATTAGAGGTGCAATGCAAGTATCTATAGAATCATAGAACAATACAGCACAGAAACAGGCCCTTTAGCCCATTTAGTCAGTGCTGAATTATTACTCCTGCTAGTCCCATCGATCTGCACCTGGAAAATAGCCCTCCGTACCCCTCCCAACCATGTACCTATCCAAATTGCTCTTCAATGTTGAAATCGAACCTGCATCCACCACTCCCCCTAGCAACTCGTTTCACATTCTTACCACCCCTCATGTTCCCCTTAAACATTTCACTGTTCACCCTTAATGTATGACCTCCCATTCTAGTCTCAGTGGAAAACGTCTGCTTGCATTTACCCTGTCTATGCCCCTCATAATTTTGTATACAGTATCGCTATCAAATCCCCTCTCATTCTCCTAAGCTCTAGGAAATAAAGTACTAATCTATTTAATCTTTCCCTATAATTCAGGTCCTCAAGTCCTGGCAGCGTCCTTGTAAATTTTTTCTGCATCCTAATAAAAGTGAATTATATGAAAGGATGGGGCAATTATGTAGGTCACTATCACTCCCCTTTCCTGAGTTTGTAACAGAGTGATTCAAAAATTTATCTCTATAAGTTGAAAGTTTCAGTTTTGTTTTAATAGGCATGCAAATATATATCAAATGGTGTCAAAGATTTGTACAGCAAAGAATCAGTATCTCAGTTCTAACTTACTGTAGTGTACTTTCTGATGAGGACAAAAATAACTTCTGTGTTGTACTTTATTGATGTGAAGAGGTGTGCAGGAACACATTATTATTTACATTCACAAACATCTCTATTTACACTTTCCCAAGAGCACTCCATAACCTCAATCTGCTCTTACTGTGTTAGTGACATCTGCATTTCCCTTAATACACCAGATATTTTTCAGTCTTTCGTATGAGTAGCAATTTAATTCCATTAACGTTAAATTTATGGGTAGCTTTGGGCGCCTCTCTGGAATCTTGGTTGAATTTATTTCAATGGTAAAGAGACTTCCATAATTTTATTCAAGCTGAGCTCTAACCCAGACCACTGATCTAAAAGGGCAGCTATCTGGTTTGTTTCTAAATTCCAATAAATCAATCTCTATAAATGTCACATGTAAAGCGCCTGTTAGGAATCCCATAAACAAAGTGCCTGTTACTCTTGTAAAATATCTATTGCAGTTGGTACAAATGTTACATTTATGTATAAAAGTCAGACTTTTCATCAACATGCAATTTAAAATATGGTTGAACGGTTAGGAAAACTGGCAGAATATTAACAAGAAACAGAAGTGTAACCATAGGACAAACAGCGAAGGTCAGAAATTTGTTCACTAAAATTCAACTGTAATAGCAAGTGGGTCAGCCCAAATCACAGCAAGATTACACAGCTTTTTGGGTTTGTCTCCTCATTTTGGAAGGATTTTCAATTTACAGAAAAGTTCTTTCTGGTGTAAAATTCCTTTGAATGATACTGACAGTTAAATCAATATACAAGATTCATCTGCTTAATTGAACTGAAAAATTAAAGTTTTTATTTATATCATTTGTTGTGTGCAACTAGATATCAAATAAATAAAGGCATGCATTCAGAGGAGAAGTTAATTGGTATATTCACTTTGCAGAGAGAGCAACAAATCAATGTGCATGCATAAGTTATCAGTCAATAATTAGTGCTTGGGTGAGTCATTTTGCTGAAAGAAATAGATCCATACATTACACTTCCTCTCCTTTAAAATAATGTAACTTAAAACTGTATCTATAACAAAATATTCAATTTCCCTTTAACAGACCATATTCAAATAAACATGCTTTCACAATAACAGTCCATAACTAATTTCACTATACTAGAGTGAGATTCAGTCTTTTGGCTGCCGCTCTGCTTCTTTCAGGATAGCGCTTCCGGACCTGTGGATTGGCATCAGGTTTGGCTGGTGTCTTGTCAAAGACGACTTTCTCTGTTGCCGGTGTCACATTGCTGTCAGTGACACAATCATCACAGAGAGGCAAGTCCGATGACTGTAATGTGTCCACCTTGTTGGATGCAGTCAACTCATGTGTATTCTTCAGCTGAGCATCCAGTATCTTGTCCACATGACGCCTCCATGTCCGATCTCCAACATCCACTGTGTGCGTCAGTGGTTCAGTTCTTGTAGCTATCCTACTGGGTGTCCACTTGTTTTCCCAGTACTCACGCACTAGGACTTCCTGTCCAACCTCAAAGCTCCTCACTAATTTATTTGGCCGGTGTCTAAACTGTTTATTCTACACTTCTCTCCAGCGACCACCTGGTTTCAGGAAGTCTATACGAGATCTCATATTCCTGCTCATGAACAGCATTGAAGGTGTTTGATATATCATTGCACGAACAGAGCTCCAATACACAAAAAGGAAGTTGTCCACCTTGTGCTGTAGAGAAATATCCTCCTTGTCCATCGCTTCAATGGACTTCTTGAAGGTTTGGCTAAATCTTTCAGCTAACCCACTTGTTGCTGGGTGGTGAGGTGCTGACTTGAAATGTTTGATGCCATTTTTCTTCATATTTTCTAGCATTAGGGGTGTATGCCTTACCAAAAACCACTGTAAGAATTATTCCCCCCAGATGGTACCAGTGGCCCAAATTTGGGGTCCTGGCTCATGGACTATTAGTGGGAACCAGAGCACGAGGTCCACACATCATGGTTCTTTGACAGCTGGTCTCACCTCAATGAGAACTCTAGAAACATAGGATTACCATGAGCTGGCCATCCTTGCATGGTGATGTCATAGCCTTTTGTCAATGTTGGGTCATTCCTTGTTTCCCTTTGTATTTCAGAATTTGTTACTGGCAGTTGGTCCACCAATGCAGTGTGGAACACCTGCTGGGTCACAGAATTTAGACTTTTCTTCTTCAGATGCCAACAATGGAAGACATGACAAGCTACCAGCATTACTACATTGCTTTACCCTTGAACTCTATGTCATAAGAGTGCGCCCCTAGGAAAAGTGCTCAATGTTGCAACCAGGTAGAAGACATCACTGGGATTCCCTTCCTGAGATTGAAAAGAGACACAGTGGGCTGGTGGTCTGTAACTAGAGTAACCTTTTGTCTGTAGAGGTAGTGGTGGAACTTCTTTACTCACCATACTAGACTAAGGGCCTCGAGGATGATCTGTGTGTAGTTGCGTTCTGCGCTCATCAGTGATCATGAAGCAAATGCAATTGGATGTTCAGATTCATCTTTCATAATGTGTGACAAAATGGCACCAGTGCCATAAGGGACTTCGCACACCAGTCTGATGGCAGAGATGGGTCATAATGGGTGAGCAGTTCATCTGATGTTATTAGTTTCTTTGTTTTCTTTAATGCTCTTTCACATCTTTCTGACCATTCCCGGTTTACTCCTGTCTGTAACAGTGTGCTCAATGGGGCAGCACCGTAGCAATGTTTGGGAGAAACCGGCGGTAGTAGATTACAAGGCCCAAATATGACCTGAGTGTGACACAGTTCCTGGTTTGGGTGCCTGCAGCACTGTTTCAATCTTCTCCTTTGACTTATGTAAGCCATGCTTGTTAATGACAATCGTCCACAATATGTGATTCATTCTTGAAAAACTCACACTTGTCCCTCTTTGTACACAGACCATACTCACTCAGCCTGGTAAGCACTTTACCAAGGTTCTGGGGTGCTCTTCATCTTGCCAGTCATTGTGTTCCTGGGGTATCCTGGAGCACTTGGTCCATTGCTCTTTGCCAAATTGCTGGAGTTAATGTGACCCTAAAGACTGGATGATTATAACCATATAACCATATAACAATTACACCTCGGCCCTTCTAGTCCATGCCGAACTCTTACTCTCACCTAGTCCCACCGACCTGCATTCAGCCCATAACCCTCCATTCCTTTCCTGTCCATATAGCTGTCCAGTTTAACTTCAAACGACAACATCGAACCTGCCTCAACCACTTCTGCTGGAAACTTGTTCCACACAGCCACCACTCTCTGAGTAAAGAAGTTCCCCCTTGTGTTACCCCTAAACTTTTGCCCTTTAACTCTCAACTCATGTCCTCTTGTTTGAATCTCCCCCACTCTCAATGGAAAAAGCCTACCACATCCACTCTATCTATCCCTCTCGTAATTTTAAATACCTCTATCAAGTCCCCCTTCAACCTTCTACGTTCCAAAGAATAAAGACCCAACTTGTTCAACATTTCTCTGTAACTTAGGTGATGAAACCCAGGTAACATTCTAGTAAACCAATGGGAATAGTCCCTTGTGAGTGTTGATTGTGAGGAACTTCCTGCTTGACTCCTCAATCTCCATTTGCAGAAAGGCTTGTGACAAGTCCATCTTTGAAAACCTTTCTCTACCTGCCCAAGATGCAAAAATGTCTTCTAATTATGACAGGGGATACTGCACAGTACACAGCATGGGTTTGATGCTCACTTTGAAGTCCTTGGATATGCGAACACTTCCTTTTCTTGATCACTGGGACAATTGGCATGGCCCAATCACTCCCCTTTAGGATGTAGGATGTAAAGCACTTTATGGAATCTTGGTGCTGCTGCTTCATCCAGTTTAATTCTGGCCTGCGTGCCTTTGAGTTTACCAATACCTTTCTCAAACACCTTCTCTGTTTAGTGCTGCCACTTAGGCAGCAGTTGCCTATTGATGACACATTGAGAGCTTTGATTGTGTGCCAGTCTAGTTGAATTTTTCTCAACCTTTCACATCCGATAAGTGCTGGCCCTCCACTTTTCAGCACATAAAGCTCTAAACTGCTGTGTTTTGCCTCCTTATGTCACATTCACTTTCAATTTGCCTTTGGGAGACACTTTTTCACCTGTGTAGGACTTTAGCATCACCAAGGTCTTTTCTATTGGTAGCTTAGAAAATAGTCAGTTGTAGTTAGCCTCTGAAATTATGGATAAAGCTGATCCTGTATCCAGCTTCATTTTCAGTTTTACACCACACACATCTATTATGATCTAGATGATTTTGCAATCTGCTTTAGTAATGATGGTTCTAGGCATGACGGTTTACCTTTATCATATCGTTGCTTTAGCTAAAACCATGTTATATAAAGGACTAAGATTGAAATTGCTTTCTTTGTCCTCAATGAAATCCCTGACCTTTTACAATTTTAAGGACCATCATTAAGGACCCCTATCACCCAAGACATGCCCTGTTCTCCTTGCTACCATCAGAAAAGAGGTACAGGAACTCAAAGGCACACACTCAATGATTCAGAAACAGCTTCTTCCCCTCTGCCATCCAATTTCTGAATGGACATTGAACCCATGAATACTACCCCACTGTTTTTTTTATTTTTATTTTGCACTAATTATTTAATTTAACTGTTTGTATATAGTATACACATATATCCTTACTGAAATTAAGTTTTTTCCCCTCTTTTATTATGTATTGCATTGCCCTGCTGGTGCAAAGACAATAAGTTTCACAACATATGCTGGTGATTTTAAACCTGATTCTAATTCTGAACCTCACACATGCACCTTGACTGTTTAGTCCATGGAGATCTGGATCATGTTGTTTTCAGCACTCTAGCCAAGGATCATTCAGAGCTACTTCATCTGATCCCTGCTATCTCTGCTGCAAAACGGAGCTCATTCAAAATCCACACCTGAGGAAAGATGACTTCATTACTTTGCCTTCAGCCCATAGGAACGAGAAGAGTGCATTTGTCAGCATGGAAGGCCTCCCTGAATTGCAAGAGTTCAGAAAGTGCACACGTATCCTAACAGAGACTACTCTAGCAAATTCTTATCTGGAGTGCTTGATTATAGTACCGTGGGTTCTATGTTCAAATAACAGTTTCCTCCGCTCACTGTTCGTCATCAGGCTACATTGTCCAATGTACCATAAAATTCATTGTTAAGACGTGCCACTTTGTAACAAGCCATTTTTTACACTCACCCACAAGGAGGTGCTGATAATGTAATGATAAGGTCATAGGACATTATACACAGGGTGTTGGTGTCCTGAAGGTCCTTCCCTACTAATTTGGGTTGAAAGCATAAATTCAATACAGTCAAGAAAGTTCAAAATTACATCAAAGCTATAATTAGAAAATCAATATTTACAGATTCAGTTTAATTGCTGATTCGATTGCTCAGTGAAAATGATGCAGCTCGGTTTGCACTAGAACATCACCAGTAGACCTGCCTCCTTCACCACAATGGTTTCAACAGAAGTTGAGGAAAGTTCTGGTTCTGGCACATAGCTTTTTTTTTGAAACGACAACTGTGACATTTGGTGTCTTTAGTAGCTGTAATTACTCTTCATCAGGCAGCTATCATCCTGATGTACTACAAATTAACTTTGAGTGGAGTAAGTGATGTGTCCCAATAACCCGATGCCTCTTCTGACATTTTGTTCAAAGTCATCACCACATTCTCCTGTTTTACTTGTTTGGAATACACTGTAGCAATAAGCACTGGTTTAATCAAATTCAAGTGCAGTTACTAACAAGAACTTCACAGCTGTGAGTCCTGCAGCTGTACAGACTCACAGAGTCATACAGTATTGAAGCAGACCATTCAGCCCAACATATCCTTGCTGACTTAAGATGTCTCTCCTAGCTAGTTCCCTTTTCCTGCATTATTTCCTATACACGTACTTGTCCAATTTTTTTTAGAACTTTGTAATTTTGCCCACCTCTACTAATTCCTTTGGCAGTTCGGTCCATATACCCATCATCCTCTGTGTGAAAGCCTAACCCTCGGATTTTAAACTTCCCTACCCTGGGAACAAAGTCTCTCAAAGTCATGACTGGCCAATAAGGCTCTTGTGTAGCTGTATAGGCCAATCCCCTCTACACTGGATACAACAGATTACAGAAACATTGATGAATTCCAACCATAGCATTGACTTTGGACGATGGAGACAGGAGGTCATCAAAGGCCTATGCTCCGCAGGGAGCTAAGGGCCCCAAGAAGAATGCCCTGGGAAAGGACTGTGATCATAGTCATACTTTATTGATCACGGGGGAAATTGGTTTAAAAAAAAGTTGGGCAGTGTTCTAGCCATGGTAACCTGGTTGAAGTTACCCGAGATGGTAATGAGGGCACTCAGGTCCTGGTTTGTAATCTGGCTATGACGGTGTAAATGATGTTACACGCCGACGTCGGGTTGGCAGAGGGAGGGATGTACAGAACAACCACAATTGCATGCGAGATTTCCCTTGGCAAATAATATGGTCGGAGTCCAACAGCAAAAAGTTCAATATCCGGGCTACAGACCCGTTCCTTGATCGTAATATGCCCAGGATTGCACCATCTGTTATGTACCAGAACCACCAGCCCCCCTCCTTTACGCTTACCGCTCTCAGTGCAATTCCGGTCAGCTCGAGCAGTCTGGAAGTCCTCTATGGAAAAGCTTTGATTGGGTATGTCCTTGTGCAGCCACGTCTCAGTGAAGCACATGACACTGCTCTCCCGAAATGTTCTCTGACTCCTGACAAGCACAGTCAGTTCGTCTATTTTATTCCCCAGCGATCTCACATTTCCCATGATGAGAGAGGGGAGACACGACTTATAACTTCTCTTCTCCATGAGCCTCCGTTGTCTCGACCTCATCTACTTTATTTATGCACCTCATACTTTATATGTCTCTGTAATACTCTCACAGTCACTGTCTTTATTAATGTCTCTAAACTCCTTCTGCGTTGTTTATACAGTGGCAACTTTTCCAGTGAACCGCAGGATAAATTAATGGGAACTTCTAGGCACATTTGTGGTGTTGTAAAGGGCATAATAATAGGGTCACACAAACAAGAGGAAATCTGCAGATGCTAGAAATTCAAGCAACACACACAAAATGCTGGTGGAATTCAGCAGGCCAGGCAGCATCTATTGGAAGAAGTACAGTCAACGCTTCGGGCTGAGACCTTTCGTCAGGATGTCAAATGTACTTCTTCCAATAGATGCTGCCTGGCCTGCTGCGTTCCGCCAGCATTTTGTATGTGTTGCTAATAATAGGGTCACTTGGGATGGATGAAGTAAAATGTTATTGCTTCAATTGCCACTGCCAGGGTCCTGGAAAAGTTGGTGTATGCCAGTAGTTAAATAAGAAAAATGCTACTTTGACCTCAATTTTACCTTGTTTCATCTCTTTCAATCTGTTTTTCACCGTCCAAACCGCCCTTTCCATTAAAATGTTTGAGCCATGATACAATATACACACACTAAACATTCATTCTATTTATTTATTTACAAATGTAGGCATCACTTGCAATAGAATTTATTACTTATTCATAATTTCCCCTGAATTGAGGAGACAGTTAAGAGTAAGCCAAGTCGTGGGTCTATTGTCACATCTAGGCCAGACGGGGTGAGATGATGATTTTTTTTCACTGATTTCCTGCCACATTTGGAAGTTTCATGGTAACTGTGACTGAGATTAGCATGAAAAATTTCTATTGTTATTTAATTTATTTGGTTACCTGCACACTGTGACTCAGCAACTCATGCATTAATGCAAGTGGTTAATGAGCCCTCAAAAGGGTTTCAGCAGTGTCAGGTTGGTCCTCAACATCAATTAATTGGAATTTTTCAATACCTAATTGAACACCAGTTATAAAGCAGCAAGAACACATACAGTTTTCCTCAATCGTCCTCCTGCTTTTCAGTTTACTGAAGTACACCATCAGGGCTCTTCTTATGCTCCCTAAGATATTGACTTGGTGGACTGACATCTGCTAAACTTTGGATCAAGACATCCATCATTGCTGGCAAATTGCCTGGTGTTGATGTAGTTCCAATACTGCATTGGAAGAGTCCAAACTGAATATGGAATTTTTGTCTAACTTGATTTGACTAATGATTTGTTTATTTGATGAGCACTTTACTGTACCTTCACTTTTACTTTATTTGTTATCTAATAATCTTTGCAGATCCTATTTTTGCCATCCAACTCCATCCAGTTACAGCCGGATGTCACATGCACAGCTGAACTGTAGGACAACAACTGCTGTTTAATCATTTAACCAAACCTTCAGATATCTTGCAACACAACTCAAAGTTGCTGGTGAATGCAGCAGGCCAGGCAGCATCTCTAGGAAGAGGTACAGTCGACGTTTCGGGCCGAGACCGTTTGCGGCTTCAAATATCTTATCTTCTGCAGGAACAATCATTGTTTTTATTATGCATGTCAATGAATTACCCATTTTAGAAATGTTTTATTCTTTCCACAGATTCAAACTAAAACTTGATTGAAGAATTGGAAAAATTCAAAGTTCTGTTTGTGGTTACCTTGACTTGACTATGCACTACGTAACTCAAGCAAGTGCAAAAGGCTAAATCTATGAAACTCAACTAAGAATAAATCATGCTGCTCAACTTTTCCAGAGAAAGAACACCTGAATCTCATGAAAGGCTGGCATCACTTACTCCTGAAAATCCCCAGGTTCACCTTCCTTCATTCTTGTTGCTAATTCTCATAATGGCAATAGCTTAGAAATTGCACCCATTTGTGCATGTTTGTTATGAATAAATCATGCTCAAAAATGGATTTACCTGGGTTGATAGTACTATTGATCATTTTCAGATGAAATTTTGTCCATTGCGAATATGATGCCAATCACATCTGCGCGATTGGCGTTTGCTCAGTAGTGGTGACACACAGTGATATCACATTTGTGTTCGCCACTGCCAGAGATTCAAGCCTTTTAGAGCATAAACCTACAGCCAGAGATTCAAGCCTTTTAGAGCATAAACCTACAGCCTTATGAAAGAGCACAGAGTTCAGGTATGATAAAGCATGAAAAAGGATCTGCATCCTTTGTCTTGGGCACAGCATGTGCTACCTTCAGCTTTCATGGTGAACATTGTGAAATTGATAAAGGTTCTCTCTCAATTTGCTGGAAGAAATTAGCTGGTCAAGCAGCATCTGTGGGAGGAAAGAAATTGCCAAAGTTTCATGTCAAAACCTTACATTAGCAATTCCTTTCCTCCCCCAGGTGTTTGAACCGGTGAGTTCCTTGAGCAGATTGTTTGTTGCTCTAAATTACAGCATCTGCAGTCTCTTGTGTCTCTGGTCTCCCCTTTGTGCCAGTCATCTGTAACCTGCGCTTGACTGATATGGCTCTTTGCTTGGCTTGCGTCTCATGAAGGCATGCAGCCACTTGTAGGACCAGGGTTGATTGGACCAGATTACTCATCATGGGAGTTGACTCTGATGAACTCTGACGCCCGAGTGAAATAACATCTTATTTCATCCATTCTGACTGACCAAATTGTTATGCTGTTTACAACATCCAAACATGCCTAGAAGTTCCCATTAATTTATCTTGAAGTCCTTTGTTGCCTCTGCATAAACAATGTGGAGGGTAAGAGACAGTAAGAAAGATTGAAACCACCAGCGACTGAGAGATGGATATCTAAATGGCAGAGTGTCATGTCCCTCCATTTCTAGCTAACCCCCATGTTTTTCCTCACTTCCACAACAGTCCTTTCTGCCATTGTACTGTGGCTGCCATGTGGAACAATCTTTAGCTAGGACATGCTTTACAGCAGTCAGTGTCTCAATGATGTGCAACTGCTCCTGACAAGAACTGCACAAATTCTTTTTTAGCTCATGATTTTGTGAGCAACATGCCACAGCATGGCACTGATTTATTTTTGCCCAATTTCACTAATTTTTCAGGAGTATCTGAAAAATTACTGCTGTACACAGCCTAACAACAGTTTCCAGTAACTGGAAGAGTTTTGTATGAATTGATGTACCGGTTGGTAGGTTAATTGGTTATTGTAAATTTTCCTGTAATTGGGCTAGAGTGGGGTCGGGTGTTATTGGGTGGTGCAGTCCAACGGGCCAGAACAGTTTGTTTCACAATGTATCTCAATAAATAAACAGAAACATAGAAACATAGAAAATAGGTGCAGGAGTAGGCCATTCGGCCCTTTGAGCCTGCACTGCCATTCAGTATGATCATGGCTGATCATTCAACTCAGAACCCTGTACCAGCCTTCCCCCCATACCCCCAGATCCCTTTAGCCACAAGGGCCATATCTAACTCCCTCTTAAATATAGCCAATGAACTGGCCTCAACTGTTTCCTGTGGCAGAGGATTCCACAGATTCACCACTCTCTGTGTGAAGAAGTTTTTCCTCATCTCAGTCCTAAAAGGCTTCTCCTTTATCCTCAAACTGTGACCCCTCGTTCTGGACTTCCCCAACATCAGGAACAATCTTCCTGCATCTAGCCTGTCCAATCCCTTTAGGATTTTATACGTTTCAATAAGATCCCCTCTCAATCTTCTAAATTCCAACGAGTATAAGCCTAGTCAATCCAGTCTTTCATCATATGAAAGTTCTGCCATCCCAGGAATCAACCTGATGAACCGTCTTTGTACTCCCTCTATGGCAAGAATGTCTTTCCTCAGATTACGGGACCAAAACTGCACACGATACTCCAGGTGTGGTCTCACCAAGGCCTTGTACAACTGCAGTAGTACCTCCCTGCTCCTGTACTCGAATCCTCTTGCTATGAATGCCAGCATACCATTCGCCTTTTTCACCGCCTGCTGTACCTGCATGCCCACTTTCAATGACTGGTGTATAATGACACCCAGGTCTCGTTGCACCTCCCCTTTTCCTAATCGGCCACCATTCAGATAATAATCTGTTTTCCTATTTTTGCCACCAAATTGGATAACCTCACATTTATCCACATTAAATTGCATCTGCCATGAATTTGCCCACTCACCTAACCTATCCAAGTCACCCTGCATCCTCTTAGCATCCTCCTCACAGCTAACACTGCCGCTGCAATACATGTGTAGTCCACCAAAAGAAAAGAAGTTCAGTGTCCATCCATATGTGCTCAGACATTGAGGGAAAAAAAATCATGTCCTTTAGCTAGCAGTTAACTTTGAGTAAGAAACCATTTATAGTTTTAGTACACTCATCCATTAGGAAGTGTCAAGTCAAGTCAAGTCAAGTGAAGTTTATTGTCATTCAACTACATACATGTATGTGACATATATAATATATATGGAAACGAGACAAAGTTTCTTCAAACCAGGGTGTAATGCACATTTCACACATAACCCTCAATAACTTATGGAGGTAAAGGTAAAATCTACAGATGAATCACACATAAATAACAACTGATGTGCATTACTGTTAAATATGGTAAGGTATGGACCAGATTAACTAGTGACACTTTGAATGTGATGCGGCAGGGAGTTCAGGAGCCTAGTGGCCTGGGGGAAGAATCTATTTCTCATCCTGTCTGTTCTCGTTTTTATGCATCGTGGTTTCCTGCCTGATGGCAGGAAGTCAAAGAGGATGCTGAATGGATGGGTGGGGTGCTTAATAATACTAAGGGCCCTGCATCTGCAACACTCCTGGTAACTGTCCCCGATGGATGGTAGGGAGACCCCTATGATCCTCTCAGCTGTTCTCACAGTCCTTTGTAGAGACTTCTGGTCCGATGCTCGACTGCTCCCGTACCAGATGGAGATGCAACTTGTCAGGATGGTGTTCCTGTAAATGCAGTTAAGATGGGGGTGGATGGAAGCCTTGCTTGTCTCAATCTTCTTTAGAAGTAGAGCGCTGCTGAGCCTTCTTGTTCAGGGATGTGATATTAAGGGACCAGGAACTCCCAGGAACTCAACTCTCTCTATGGAGGAGCCAGGTACTCACAGAGGGGGATGGTTTGTGTGCACCTTCCTGAAGTCCACAATGATTTCCTTTGTCTTCTCTACATTCAGGCTTAGGTTGTTCTTCTCACACCAATCCACCAGTCGTTCCACTTCCTCTCTATATTCCCTCTAGTCATCGTTCTTGATAAGGTGACACTGTTGTGTCATCTGTAAACTTGATGGCATGGTTTGAGCTGGCTCCTACGACACTGTCATGCGTCAGCAGTGTGAACATCAGTGGGCTGAGCATACAGCCTTAGGGAGTGCCAGTGCTCAGCATAATGGGACAATAACAATAGGATAACAAGTTGTACTCATAAGGGCTGGTGTGTGGAGTTGATAACAATGTTCACATCTCTCAAGCAATAGAACACTCCCTCACCCACTCCCCTTTCTGTGGAACCATTCATTCAATAATAACAGTTTCCAGTCACTGGAAGAGTTTTGAATGAATTGTGACATGTAATTTTAGATCATACCTGCTCTGAAACATTTTGAGAACTGTGAGGAATTTCAAAACATCAATAGGGCAGGTTGTGTTGTTACACAAGAAAGTCTGACCATATTCTACTATGAAACTTGCACCTGAAGTTCTTATTCTTTTGTGCAATTTATACAAACACCAACACATAACATGGTGCAATTTCCAGGCCCAAGTGTGAAAAAAGACTTTGAAAAAATCATGATATTACCAAAACTGACCAATCTAAAAGCAGGTATCAACACATAAAGAAGCCAATCAAATTTTTTATTTTTCCAGCTCCATTTCTAAAAACCTTATTTTCCAAGCAATGCACAATATACCTATGTAAAAAAAAGACAAAATTTCTAACACGATGACACTTAAATTACATAAATCTTAACAAACCTATTCAAGCTTATCTTAGGAAATTGCTTTTCTATGGTGTGTATACGCGGAGACTGAGCAGTTCAGCCTGCCTTTTAAAGCAATAATTCCTTAGCATAGTCTGTGCTTTCAGACTAGGTTCATGATCTCTGACTACAATGAGTCCAGGAAGTACATGTCCAGTAGAATCAGTTTATTCTCCACTGCAGTAAGAATTTAAGAAAGCCACAGAAATCTGTGCAGGATTGCTCTCTTCTTTTGGGGAGACATGAATAAATGATGCTCATAAGGCAAAGAAATTAAAATTGAATGGCAGAACAGTATTAACAATTTTTACTAATTTGATTAATGCTGCACATCTGGCAACAGCATAGAAAAAGTGAGGTTGAGGAGTGAAGGAGTGTTGGGGAGAAATGTTTGGGTTGTTCCAGGGGAGAGGACCTTATGTCTAGAAAATACAGTATATTTACAGATTTCACAATCCTCGGAGTTGTTTCCAGGCCCCTGTCCTGGATGAATACAGCAAAGCACTGCCATTCCAATAGGCCCGAAATAGCTGTGGTTCCATACCTTTGCCATCATGACCTTATCTATTCAATACAAGGGTGAAACAGGCAAATTTCCCGATAATAATGGAGAATCACTAACCGTGGATTTGTAAAGCTACATGAACAACTTTATATAATATAAAATAAAAATGGAATATGTTGGAAACACACAGGCTGAGTGTCGATGGGGGCACTAGGCTGAAGCCACTGCTCCAAATCAGAAAGAGAGAGGATCAGAAAGGGATAATAAAAACATATCGGGGGGAGAACTGGGCATCGGAGGGCAGTGAAAATGGGGTAAGATCTGGAAGGACAAGAGCTTTAAAATTTTTTGATCTTTGAATCTGAAACATAGACAAATAAGATGTTGTGCTATAGCACCATATACAGCATAGGAACTCAGACTACAACAGATGTATGCAGACATCCCACCCCGCAAAAACTCATTTCAGGGAGGTAGCACCATCAATTTGAGGGAGACTCCCGGATCTTCCCGGTCTGCAGTAGAGTAGCTCCTGAGCAGCTAACCAGCTAGTTTAAATAACGTTAGCTATGTTAATGAACATTAATACGTTAACGTTAACGTTAATGCTAATACCTGTTAAACTCACCTCAACATGTCTTTTACAGTGTTAACCCATCATGGGCAATAGAAAACTCACTGTTGCAAACAGCGCAGCGAGCAACAATGTCATTAATTTTGACCACTAATAGGCAGGGGTACACTTTAGTGTAGTCTGGGGTGACGTACATTTTATATTTTCTTTTCTTGGAATACGCTGCCATGGTGCTCTCTCTCTCTCTCTCTCTCTTGCTCTCGCTCTCTCTCTCACTCGCTCTCTCTCTCTCTCACGCTCTCGCACTCGCTATCTCTCTCTCTCTCGCAGTCACTCTCTCGCTCTCTCTCTTGCGCTCGCCTGCTCTAAAAAAAAATCGATTTCCAGGATCGGGATATTGTATATAATTTGTGGGTATCAGGGAGCCAATGTCAATATGTGGGAGACTCCCAGAACTTCCGGGAGAAGTGGGATGTCTGTGTATGTCTTTTGTTCAGCGTACGTCTTGACGTGCTGATACACACCTGACTGACTGGGCTTTGAAGGCTGACTTGAGGAGGATACGAAAGAGCATTAATCATCTCTTTTAGGCAGCTGCTTTCCCAACACAATTAAGGACGACACACTGGTTGAAATATTGCAACCATTTTGACACAGAATCGATAACCAAATCTGGAACATTTTCCCCAACCATCACAGATGCACACTATGGGTGTCATAATCCACAGATAACAGGAGCAGGAAACCATTGTTTTAAATGAAGGAGTTGGATTTTCTTAGGATATTCCCACAGTGCTTTGCTTGAAATCTGAGAACCTTACTTTATGCAGCTAGTCATCACTCTTACACTGACAGATTCTCCCTGGTGACCAGTCTCCTAGTTTCCAGCTGTCCTATCACCATGGCAATGGAAAGGGAACAAAGTTTGGTCCAAGCAATGCCAAGTGGAAATCATTTAGCTTCCCTTATGCTCCCTTCACCTATCACAACCTGATCATTTAACCCTTCATGGACATTACACACAGATATAGAATTATTTTCAATACTTCCTGCTTTTCAAAAATGAGTAAATCTTTGCTGTATCAGAACTCACATAATAGGAAGAGTCATTTGAATGAGGCACAGGGTTATTAATAACACATATTACAACAATCCTTGCTAGGAATCATGAGTGAATAACATTTCTCCAAAATAATTGAATGACCTATGTTCTTCAAAACTGCAAGAGATACCGACAGAAAATCAGAACTGCTGTATTTTGCCACTCTAGGTGATTGAAATATTACTGTGTAGCTTACATCATATCTTCAATGGACATATTCAGATCATTGCATTTTCATTACTTGTCTATTTTGTCCCTTAGCAAGTGACAATAGTTTTTGTTTGTGCCATTTCCCACTCATTCTACTTGACAGGAAATGTATGCAGCATACAGTGAGAGAAAACATGCTGTCATCTATCGTTGCTTAATGGATGACACCATTTACTTTGCAGTGTTTATTGAGCAGAGAGCTGGTGCAAGACTTTCCCAGTGCCCCAGTGGGGGAGGGAAAAGGGATTACATGCATTATAGAAACTGGCAATAGAAGCAGATTATGAAGTCTCTAACTTTCACTGTTCAATGACTCAGTACTTTGAGCAATGTATTATTAATGTTGATCTCAGTCCAACCAGCAATTGCTCCGGCCATTTGTTACCCTTTGAAACTGCACATAAATCACACTCCTTTTCTAAGTGCAAACCGCTCTCTTTTTTTAATTGATTACAATATTCTAATGTCAGAGGTTTAGCATAACTGTCACCTTAACAACCAAAGAGGAGCAGTTGTGATCCCAGATGAATTTATAGTCATTTGGCTCAGTTCAGGAATTGTGCTCCTGGAAAACATACTCCTTTATTAATTTCCCATGAGCCTCAGAAAAGCTATCAATTGTATCTACCCCCTTTGAGCAGTTTCTAGTCATTTCCAGGGACTCCAGTACGTTGTCTAATGCACGACATCCTGTTCCATCTCACTCCACTTCCCACCTCCACATCTGGACAAATGACAGGAGAAAGGTAACTGGGTGTAATTAACGGATGGAATTCAGAGCATGCTAGAGGTGGTGTGGAAGTAGATGTTAATGCTCACTGGTATGTCCCATTGTGCTCACTGTACTTACCCTCTCAAGCAGCAATATTTGTTGCCTTGTTGGCAACAAATGTGAACAGAACAGTAGTAGAGAGTGTTTGGTCCTTACGTAACACAGACAATGTAAAGACCAAACACCCTTTTAGCGAGGAACATCTAATATGTTCCTCAATAAAATTCAGTCTGTATTAGTTTAAGCGATATCGCTGACAACTTTGCCAACACTTTCCAATGATAGAAATAGCCATTAGGTCATAGCCATACAGCAAGGAAACAGGTTCTTTGTCCCAACTTGTCCATACTGACCAAGTTGCCTAAGAGAGTTAGTCACATTTACCAATACGTGGCCGATATCCCTCTACGCCTTTCCTATCCATGAACTGTACCTGCCTCTACAACTTCATTCCACATACCCACACCCTCTGCACGAAAATGTTGCCTCTTAGATCGCTTCATAATTTTTCTCTGCTCAGTTTAAAACTATGCCCTCTAGTTTTGAACTCCTATACCCTTTGGCAAAGACTTTGGGCAATTCAACTTACCTATACCCCTCTGTAAGGTCGCTGTTCAGCATCAACGCTTCGGGAAAAAATATCCTGGGCTATTCAGTCTCTCCTTATAGTCCAAGACCACCAGTCCTGGTATAATCCCTGTTAATCTTTTTTAGCTTCTTCTCCAGTTTAATGACATCCATCCTATAACAGAGCAACCAGAATTGCACCTAGTATTTCAATTGAAGTGTTGTCGAAATCTTGTCTAGATACAATGTGATATCCTAACTCCTGTATTCAGTATTCCGACCAATGGAGGCAAGTGTGCTAAATAGCTTTATTACCACCGTGTCTACCTGTACCCATAAGTCACACTATTCTACAGCACTTCTCAAGGTCCTACCATGTGCTGCCTAAGTCCTGATGGTTTGACTTACTGAAATGTTATCACCTCACATCTATCTAAATTAAACTCCATTTGCTATTCCAGTTGATTGAGATACCTTTGTAATCATCGATAATCTTCTCTGTCAAGGTACTGATTAAATGTATCCTTCTTGGAGAACAATTTGCACTACCCATTGATGGTTCTGGGTGTAAATGTTAGCAAAACTTTGAACTCTTACAAATGGTTTCTTCAGGAAAGGGAGATGAAGAGTCATGAAGATAAAGATTAAATGAAAAAATGTGCAGACTAATATATTGACGGTCCTACGCAGGTTCTGCTCTGCTGCTGAAAATGCCCATTATTTTAAAATTATATGTTGCCAAATAGTGTTCAGCTATTCAGCTTCAGAAGGCATTGCTTCAATAGGACAAAGTACTTGGAACTGACTTTAAGGCTGAGTGCCGTGGTGGCAACAGGCCAGAGTTTAAACAATTTATGCTTTTCACATGATGAAAAAATTGTGGTGTAGAGGGAGTTTGTGCTAGCTCTTAGTAGAGCTATCCCAATGATCCTATTCTCCCGTTCTTTCCAATCAAAATCATTCTTTCTCATGTCTATCCAATCACTTCTGAAAGGCCTGATTGACTTTTCTAGAGATGGTATTCCAGATCATTGCAGAATATATACTTTTCCTCATATCTCTCTTGTATCTTTTCCCTGAAGTTTTAGATCTGTGCCTCTGGTCTGTGACCTATTTGTTACTAGAACAACATCCCTATATTTATACATTGTAAACTGGCCATAAACTATTTGTATTTTCAAATCTTTGTATTTTTCTTTGTAAGGGAGATCCGAATAAGAAAGTGCTTCATTATGATTTGTTAAGATGAAAAAAATCACAAATGTTAACTGGTATATAGTGACTGAGATTGAAATTGTATTCAACACGATGATAAATTGACTGCAGCTGCATTAACATATAGTTGAATGATCAGCATTATTCCTTTGGCTCAAAACTTTGATTTGTTAAAAGTTCAGTTAATTTAGAAACTAAAGTTCTGTTAAATTCTGCAAATCCATGTACTTGCATACTTCTAGGATCTCCAGTTCTCCACATTGATGAAAGGTATTAAGCGCAGTCAGTCACACAGAAGTGTTGAGTTCCTGTCTTCTATCATTTTGGATCTCCCCCTCCCCCTCCCACTTTCAAATTTCTCACTAGCTCTTCCTTCAGTTAGTCCTGACGAAGGGTCTCGGCCCGAAATGTTGACTGTACCTCTTCCTAGAGATGCTGCCTGGCCTGCTGCATTCACCAGCAACTTTGATGTGTGTTGCCAGAATTTCCAGCATCTGCAGAATTCCTCGTGTTTACGTTTTTAAATTCACTACTGCGAAGCCTCTTCCGTGATGCCTACACTGAAGAAGTTTAAATCTTCTCTTTGACGGGAGTTCAGTGAAACCATCTCCCACTGCTCCCCATCTGTAATTTCTTCGGCTCTTCAAGCTTTCGACCACATTTTGACTCAGACTCGCTATCACAGCCATATCCAGCTCTTGGCTCCATCCCTCCCCCTCCTGTCTTCTTCTATTATCTTGGATCTCCCCCTCCCCCTCCCACTTTCAAATCTCTTACTAACTCTTCCTTCAGTTAGTCCTGACGAAGGGTCTCGGCCCAAAACGTCGACTGTATCTCTTCCCAGAGATGCTGCCTGGCCTGCTGCGTTCACCAGCAACTTTGGTGCGTGTTGCTTGAAGTGTTGAGTTTCTTTTTTAACTGAGTTAGGTCAATTGCACGATGTTATGTATTGCCGGAACATGGTAACATGTTGACAAGGGGTAGAGGGCGATAGTAAAGATGGAAACTAAAACAAACTGAAAAATGGAGCTCATTAAATGAGGTACTGACTGAAAACAGTTTGAAAGAATCATTCCATGTCTGTCCATCTTCCTCATCTACACACTGCAGCCTGTTAATCTGGTATGAAAACAGGGAAAATTTCCACACATGCATTACCAATATCCAGCTCAACTTCTGCATTAACTTTCTAATCCCCTTCACTGCCTGTGTTGTCACATATTCTCACATATTCTGAATTTGTCAAGGCCATAGTTTCCTCCAGTTAAATACTGAAAACACAGAAGTTTCAACCCACACTGTTGCTATACTTCTGCCCATTGTCTGAGACTGAACCAATTACTCAAGTGGCATTCTGTTCAACTTTGAGTTGAGCTTCTAGTCATGTACTCTTTCATTACAAAAATTTTCTCTTTCCATACATTGCTCAGTTCAGCTCCTGTTTTAACCGATTTAGTGTTAAAACACTTGTTCAGATTTTTAACATCTTCACACTTGATCAGCCTAGTAATCACTGGTCATTGTCCCATTCTCCATAATTCTCACGTTGTTCAGACTCTGCACTCTGTTCCCTACCTACACCAAACCCTACGGAACAACATATCCTTCTAGCCCCTGAAATCTCTTATTTAAATTTGCAATTGTGTCAATTTTCTTGATTATTAACTATCCTTGAAGAGGCTGAGCAAGTTTACTTAGGTGCTAAGGAAATGAAAGTTAGTGTTGTTGAGGGAAGAGACAAAACTAAAGAATTTATGCCAGAGTTCTGCTCACCCTCATTATACATTATTTTCTAAGTTTCTGTGCCTTCTATAATAGCATCAATATAGAAATGATACTTTTCTTCAAGGACATGGACTTTAATGCATAAATTGAGTCCCATTTCAACCATAATATACTCAGTCCACCAATTTTACCTGACAAATGGAAAAAAAACAAAAATGTAACTGCTGCCAATGTGATCGAATTAATTCCACCCGTGACAATGTAAATATCATTTTTGTAATACTCTCACACGTAGTCTCCAGTCAAGGAGACTGATTTTAATTTAGCGTTGATGCTCTTTTAAACGTATTTTTCGGAATAAGTCACATTGGGTGTTTAATCACCTTTGATACATTTGAGACTGAATACTCAGATCTACTAAACTGACTTTCAACTAAGGAATTCTGCAATTCAGACATCTTTATTTGAAAGGACATATTGATTAAGATCGTGCCCTGGTGTCAGACTAATCAGAACAAATTGTATATTGCATATTAAATTACTTGTTACCTAATAACTAATTTTTTAAAAAAAACGTCTCAGCATTATAAGAGGAAAATTATAGATGCTGGAATAATGACCTGAGATCAGAAAATTTTGGAAGACGTTCAGCAAGGCAAGCAAGATTGGTGGTGAGAGAAATACAGTTAACAATTCAGACTCATGCACTCAAAGCAGATAATGATCTCCTGAGGGCTGAAAAATTGGATAAAAGCGCGCATGCCGAGAACTGTATCAACAGTCAGACTGCAGAGGAACTGAAGGTCATGAGCAAGGTCAACATCTCCTTCTTATTGTCAACCCCAGAGTGAAATTCAAGGACGTTATCTCCTTTTAGTAGCCTCATCTAACTTCAATAGTCCTCTAATCACTGGCATAGCACAAGGCAATTTCCTAAGTACATTTATGAATATAAATTTCATTTGTGCACTGCATCTGTCAATAGTCATCAAGATACGACTGCCTGTGGAGTTTCCATACACTCTCAAGCTGTGTGAATTGGCTGCATTCCTGCAGTCCCTGCTACTAATATTGCTGCCCATGCTTCTTTTAATTTACAGATATTCCTCAATTCATAGAACAGTTGTGTTCTTGGGAAGCATCTGGGTAAATTTAATTTTATAAATTGAAAATGCTGGGTGAAATGGATAATGGTTTGTTCATTGCAGTGTACTCCTATTGAAGAAGAGTGATGTGCTAGTCAATCCAGTGAGAAATAGTTTTTTTAAATTGAGGAGACATGTCACAAAGAACCACTGGAATTACAGTGCAAACTCGTAAGTCCAACATTCATAAATTGAAGAATGCCTGTGCTTTGTTTCCACATCTCCAGTTAAGTTATGGCAAGGTTGACATTTTTTGCAGAACTCTGTCTGCCCTTGAGAAGGAAATGGTGAGTCATCTCCTTGCATTGCTACAGTCCTTCTGGTAACGGTAGAGCCACAGTGTTATTGTGCAGGAGGATCCGGGATTTAGGTCCGATGTTGGAAGGAAGTATTACATTCCCAAAACAGGACAGTATGTGAACAGGACAGAGGCTGCAGGTGATGGTGTTCCAATGTGGAGCTCATGTTTGAGAGGTGCTATTAGGCAAATAATCTCAGGCTGTTTGTAGATGATATACTGTCTGTTGCAACATTGGTTTTGAGGAACTTAATACTGATGAAGGTGATAGAGACATCTTTCAAGTGGCCTGTTTTGTTTGGATGGGGGTATTGGTTTTCCCCGAGTGTTGCCGAAGGTACAACCGCCCAGGTATTCATGGTAGATGGTGGAAAGGCTTGGATGGGATGAGAACCATTTACCATCTAGCTTCTGATTTGCTGTTGTCACAAGAATTTGGTGCACTCAGTCTTTAGGTGTTGGGGAGCTTGGTGACAGCAGTATCAAGCATATGGGCGGTTAGACTCCCATTTGCTGGAGGTAATGCAAGGGTGAGGTGTAACAGGTCTCCTTCTTTTCTTGATTCTGAACTTGGCCCTTCTGAAAAATCTTGAACCAGATTGTTGGAGAAGCATCAGAAGGTAATAAAAAAAATTTGAGGTTTTTTTTAAAAATCAAAGCATGATAGCACCAGGTTTGTTTAATCTTGGATTGAATGACGGCAGTCACAACCAGTCTTAGTAGTTTCCTGGTTAAGGATACCTCAATCATCCACAGTTAATGCTCATGATGAATGACACCTACTACTGTCCAGGTTCACAATGGCAGGGTATTAGAAATACACTTTCAGAGCCAGTACCAACGCTAGAAGAGGACTATGGAACCTATTCCCACTTACTGTGCCTGCTACTGATCACCAATGAAGCTGCACATCATTGTATTAGGTAATGCTTTGCTACAGGGATCACTGTTGGGTCCTCTGTTGTTTGTCGTATATATTAATGACTTGGATGAGAATGCCATGGCGTAATTAGTGAGTTTGCAGATCACATCAAAATTGGTGGTACCGTGGACTGTAAAGCAGGTTGTCTAAGGTTACAGCAGGATCTAGATCAGCTGGGAAAGTGGGAAAGAGAATAACTGATGGAATTTAACTCAGGCAAGTGTGAACTGGTGCATTTTGGGAACTTAATCCAGGACTAGATATGCATAGAGAATGGCAGGACTTTGAGGAGTGTTGCTGAACAGAGAAACCTTGGGGTACAAATATAGTACATAGTTCTCAGAAAGTGTGTGCATTCAACAAACTGAGTATAAGATTCGGGACATCATGTTACACTTGTACAAAGCATAGATTAAGCTACATTTAGAGTATTGTATGCAGTTGCAGTCACTACATTATGGGAAGAATGTGACTAAGTTAGAGAGGTTGAAGAAAAGATTCGCAAGGACTGGAGTGCTTGAGTTATTGGGAGATACTGGACAGATTAGGTCCAGTCTCTCTTGGACCTAACACGTCCAGGAAAGACTGCACTAGTACAAGCAAAGGTGTATGAAAAGTATGAGTAGCCTGAGAGTAGATTGCCAGCCTCTGTTTCCCAAGGTATAGATGTATGAAACTAGAGGGTATAGGTTTAAGGTGAGAGGGATGAGTTTAAAGGTAATCTAAGGGGTTAATTTTTCACACACATAGTAGTTAGTATCTGGAATGAACTGCCAGATGATATTGTGGAGGCAGGATCAGTAATAACTTGACAGGTACTTGAATGAATAAGGCATAGAGAGATATACATTTAATGCAGGAAAGTGGGATTATTATTTTGATGCCTCAGTGTAAAGATGAGATAAAACTTTATTTATCCTGATGGAGATTATTTTTGCAAGGTTGTTCAGTCAGAAATATAAACTTTAAATACAAAATATAAGCCTTGAGGTATGAAATGAATACAAAATGTACATTAAAAAGTAATAGTTTAAAATACAGATGTGCAATGAAACCATATTCGTATATACTTACAGAGGATAAGTAGTAGAGACCTGTGGGATTCAGTGGTGCACCTTGGTAGAATCTGTCTGTTAATAAATGTGCTCCTGTTTGGCCGGTATGTCATAGAGGGGGTGAGAAGGATTGTCTATACAGGCTTGCCCCGCCACCCAAAGGTAGAGCGTTCCTATGAAACGGTTTGTAAGCTGAAATGTCGTAAAGCGAAGAAGCAATTACAGGTTTCCCCCACCATCTGAAGGTAGAGCGTTCCTATGAAACGGTTCGTAAGCCAAAATGTGGTAAAGCGAAGAAGCAATTACAGTAATGCTCTGGTAGCTTCTGCAGCATCTTCCTCTCAGACACAACCACCAGGGAATCTAGTTCCACCCCCAGTACAGAACCAGCCTTCCTGACGAGCTCAATAATCTTCTTGGCGTCTGAGTTTTTTGAGTTCTCTTGAAGAAGCAAGTGCAGGCTGATGATCAGGCTGCTTTCTTTGCAGAAATAGCCCCTTATATTTCTGCACACATGGGTTTTTATCCCCATTATTTAAACCCAGGCACAAGATTTTGGAATTCAGTCAGGTCTAAATGCTAGTTGGAAATTATACTCTTTCCCTTCATTGTCCACATAAGTATCTCCAGTAGCGAGCAATCAAACCCTCGATCACTGATAATTTTGCAACAGTTCAATGGCACTGAAGTCAATTGCAATGATCAATTAATGTACTGGCTGATGTGAACTAACTCATTATTGCTCAGAGCTTATGGTGATCTAATTAGTTTGTTAATTTTAGTGCTAAAGTAGTTTGACATCTTCAGGCTTTCTGGAGAATAATTTTGTTTTTACGTTAACTCAAAAATACTAATTTCCATATTGCAATCTTTGCTGTTTATGGTGCCTTGGCAAGGATTAAAATAAATTTAGCGATTATTTAAAAATGATTTATTCAGCTTAAGATAAAAGTCAGTTTCTGATAAGGGACATTTACAACTCACTCTGCCATTAACTTAATGCATTTTTTTTATTACAGAAGGAGGTGTTTTAGCACCAGAGCTATTATTAGCACAGTGATTACCGTTGTTAACTATAGAGAAAGCTTGCATTCTGCTTGTTTAAAAAAAGGAAGCAGGAGAGAATCAATGGTCCAGAAATCCCCAAGGATCTCCAGTGCTCCCAACTTGATCTCAGTCAATTGATCAAAGCAAACTCTGAGTACAATAATGCTCGATTTCACACTTACTCTACTGGCTTTATTTCTTGGCTGGATGGTCTATTGCTCTCCTTCCAATGTTTAGTGCAAGACTCTCTTTCTCTTCTTCTTTGTACAATTGCACTGACTATAATGCATGGCATCATTTCCACTTCTAAATGTGTTGACAACATTTACCAAGCATACGTACCTTAATTATTATGATATACTTTCATAGAAGCCCTGTGACTTCATAAAAATCATAAAAATCCCAATGGAATGCTTATGGTACCTTTTATACCAGCATTGATGAAGTACAAGCATATGGACATTGGCTTAATGGGTCAATCAATTACTGAACAATTTGCTATTACTCTGCAAACATCAAGACAAGAGACACATGTTTTAATTTAACTGCCTGTGTATACTTTGGAACTTGGTTTATTTTTCCTATGAAGAACTTAAGGGGTGGTAAATCATAAACACAAGAAAGTCTGCCGATGCTGGAAATCCAAAGCAACACACACAAAGTGCTGGAGCAACCCAGCTGCTCAGCAGCATCTATGAAATTCAATAAACAGTTGACATTTTGGGCCGAGACCTTCCTTCAGGGTGGTGTTGTGTATGTAATATTAAAAAAATATTCTTGGTTGTTCAAATAACTAATTACAGGTTATACATAAAAGTACCGTGAATAGCGTACGTCATCACACCGCTACATCATATGTGCATGCCTCACTAGAAAAACAAGTAGACATGCATTGCCTCTGAATCAGAATCAGGTTTATTGTCACAGGCGTGTGTCGTGAAATTTGTTAACTTAGCAGCAGCAGTTCAATGCAATACATAATATAGAAGAAAAAATTAATATTAAATATATCAATTACAGTATATGTATATTGAATAGATCAAAAATCGTGCTAAATAAAGGAATAATATATATTAAAAAGTGAAGTAATGTTCAAGGATTCAATGTCCATTTTGGATTCGGATGGCATGGGGAAGAAGTTGCTCCTGAATCACTGAGTGTGTGCCTTCAGGCTTCTGTACCTCCTACATGATGGTAACGGTGAGAAAAGGACATGCCCTGGATGCTGGAAGTCCTTAATAAAGGACGCTGCCTTTCTGCGACACTGCTCCTTGAAGATGTCCTGGGTACTTTGTAGGCTAGTAACCAAGATGGAGCCGACTAAATTTATGACCCTCTGCTGCTTCCTTCAGTCCTATGCAGTAGCACCACTCCCCACCCCCATACCAGACAGTGATGCAGCCAGTCAGAATAATCTCCATGGTACATTGGTACATCTATAGATATTTTTGAGTGTTTTTGTTGACATATCAAATCTCTTCACGCCTAATGAAGTATAGTCGATGTCTTGCCTTCTTTATAACTGCATCAAAATGTTGGGATCAGGTTAGGTCCTCGGAGATCTTCACACCCAGGAACTTGAAACTGCTCACTCTCTCCAATTTTGATCCCTCTATGAGGATTGGTATGTGTTCCTTCATCTTACCCTTCCTGAAGTCCACAATCCAGTTGCTGCTCCAGAACCCTAACATGATCTTCAAGGAGCTGCAGCCAGGTGAACTTCATGCAGATGTATTTCCCTGGGAGACACTGGGTCTCCCAGTTCTCCAACATCCGGCATGAAGAGTATACCACAGCCATTTAAATGGCACAGTAAGTGAGAGAGAAAAAACAAAAAGGAAACCTTAACAGATGCTTTACACAGAGCCCACGGCTCTTCCGAGCCAAAGCCTGGTTTGAGACAAAGCCTGTCGCTTCTACTGTTGCTACTGGCCTATTTCTGACAATGGCTGCTCTGCTTATCCCTTCTGTACTTTTATTTAGTTCGTAGAGTTCTGTTGACTCTGCTGATAGGCCACGTACAATGGACAAACGAACACTCTCAAAGCTCCCTTTTTAAGTAACTGCTGCCGACCTGCGAGAAATCCCCCTGGTAAAGCTCTGTTGATGCCACTGATAGGCCACATGCAACGGACAAATGCTCTTGAAGCTCCCTTTTTAAAATAACGACTGTATTAATGGAAATTGCAGCCAGAAAAGCAATTGAGCTGCACTCGGGAATGAAAGTTAATGTGAATACACTGGACCAGTGCAGGTTTAAAGGTGAAACTTGCAGAAAATGCATCAAAGCAGGACACATATAAAGAGCACCTTAGGCAGATAAAAATAAATTGATTGCATAGAGAAGAGAAAAAGAAAGAACTCAAGTTGCAGTTTTGAAGAGAGCACTAATCTGCATGCTCTTGATGAAGAAATCTGAATGGTGAATATGGCACAGGACTGGATAGCCCTGAGATTTACCATGTGAAAACTAACACCAGACCAGCAATTTGACTTAAACCAAAATTGAATGATAAATTAATTAAAATTGAATTGAACACTGGCTCAGCTGTTCCAGTCAATCCACAAAATGAGTTTGAAAGGCATTTCAAAGATACTGAACTGAAGCCTGCAGACATCCGTCTAAAAACTGATACTGGAGAAAAGATAACTCCCGTGGGAATGACATCTGTAACAGTGAAATACAATACCCAACAAGCTACATTGATCTTGTATGTGGTAAAAACAGGAGAGCCAGCATTGTGGGGCCATGAGTGGCTGAGACAACTACAACTTGATTGGAGATCCATCCACCATTTGTTTGCCACATCCCCTGCAATAGAACACAAATGTAAAAAGGTACTGGATGATACCACAGCAGTGTTCAAGGATGGCACTGGAAAAACTCAAACATATAGACAATAGACCATAGGTGCAGGAGTAGGCCTTTCGGCCCTTCGAGCCAGCACCGCCATTCACTGTGATCATGGCTGATCATCCACAATCAGTATCCAGTTCCTGCCTTATCCCCATAACCTTTGATTCCGCTATCTTTAAGAGCTCTATCCATCTCTTTCTTGAAAGCATCCAGAGACTTGGCCTCCACAGCCTTTAGGGGCAGAGCATTCCATATATCCACCACTCTCTGGGTGAAAAAGTTTTTCCTCAACTCCGTTCTAAATGGCCTACCCCTTATTCTTAAACTGTGGCCTCTGGTTCTGGACTCACCCACCAGCAGGAACATGCTTCCTGCCTCCAGCATGTCCAATCCCTTAATAATCTTATATGTTTCAATAAGATCCTCTCTCAGCCTTCTAAATTCCAGAGTATACAAGCCCAGTCGCTCCAATCTTTCGATATATGACAGTCCCACCATCCCGGGAATTAACCTTGTGAACCTACGCTGCACTCCCTCAATAGCAAGAATGTCCTTCCTCAAATTTGGAGACCAAAACTGCACACAGTACTCCAGGTGTTGTCTCACCAGGGCCCTGTACAGCTGCAGAAGGACCTCTTTGCTCTTATCCTCTGCTTCGTGTTAGATGGGCTGATTGGATCTTTCCACTTTGGTCACTTCCTTTTGAATCATTTCCAGTTTCTGAAAGCCACAGAAACCTAAAGCTCTTAATCTTGTTCTGCTACTCAATCTGTCTTGGCCAATCGCCGTCTTAATTTCAACCAACTTTTGTTCTTTTTTACCCACCTAATGTCCTTGTCTAACAAAAAATAAATTTCGGTTTTGGAATTAACAAGTTACTGGTAGTCACAACAACTTACAGGAGAGTTAAAAACAACTTTCAATTTTTGAATGACCTTTCATTATCTTGGATATCACAAGATCACAAGACCCAAGAGCATCAACACCATTCATCCCATCAAATCTGTTCTGTCATTCAACCACGGCGGATTTTCTTCTCTCAACCTCATCTACCTATCTTTACCCCCTTACCAATCAAGATGGTATTAATGTTTGCCTTAAAGAAATCCAATTACTTGGCTCCCACAAACCTCAATGTAATGTATTCCACAGATTCAATGCCCGCTAGCTCAAAGGATCCTGGGTAAAATAGTGTAAAATGAAAATGCCACACCCAAATTTTGCAAAGTTCATCTGGTTCCTTATATAATCCATGATAAAGGTGGCCAGTGAGCTAGATTGCGTCGTTGCGTGGAGCCCATGGGCGACACCATTGGAACAAGTAACCAAGAAGAGTACGTCTGTCAGAGTCTGTGGTGATTTTAACGTCACCTGCAACCCAGTACTGAAAGTGGATCAAAACCCTCTGCACAGGATAGAGGATATCTTTCCAAATCTTTCTGGAGGGAAACACTTCAGCAAAGTGAACAGTTGAGGCCTACTTACAGATGAAGATGGAAGAAGAGTCCAAAGTGTTTCTCACCATAAACACACACAAAGGGCTTTATCACTATAATTGGCTTATTTCTGAGTAGCATCTATACCTGCACTCTGGCAGAAAATTATGGAGCAGGAGCTTCAAGGCTGCCCAGGCACTGTGTCTAACCTGATGACATCATTGTTACTTGTAAGGATGGCAAGGAACATCTCCAAACTCTCAAAACAATGTTAAAAATTTTAGAGGATTATGGACTCAGAGCACAACACAACAAGTGTGAATTCTTTAAACCAAGCATCACGTATTCTGGTTACACCATTAATGCACAACCTTTACACAAGTGTGCTGAGAAAATTCAAGCAGTGGTGGATGCCCCAAGGCCAAAGGACACGTCACAGTTGAGCTCCTTTTTAAGATTTGTCAGTTACTAGAACAAGTCCCGTTAAACCTGGCTACTGCACTCCACCCCTTGAACTCATACAGAAGGAAAAGAAATGATAATGGACAAAGCAGTGTGAAGAGGCTTTCCAAAAGGCAAAGGAAATGGTGGCATCAGACACTACTCACACATTATGATCCACACCGCCCAGTGAAGCTTGGCTGTGATGCCTTGACTTATGGTATAGGTGCAGCCATCTCACGCGTTATGAGTGATGGAAGTGAACACCCCATAGCTTTTGCATCACATTCCCTGACCACAGCAAAATTATGCACAGATTGACAGAGAGGCCTTGAGTCTGGCTTGGGGTGTAAAATGTTTCAATCAGCACTTGATTGGGAGAGAGTTTACTCTCATTACTGATCATCAATGACTAGTGTCCATTTTCAATCCACAGAAGAGCGTTCTACTAACAGCAGCAGTATAAGTGTAGAGATGTGCTCTGTTTCTTGTAGGACATAATCACAAGGTCGAATTCAAGAGGACAACTAATCATGGAAATGCTAATGGATTGTCCCATTTAGCCTTGGAAAAGGATATACCTGACAAATTTACAAAAGAGGACCGTCTCCCTATATTGGCTGAGATGATCTAAAGGGAAACCAGAAAAGAGCCCACACTGTGTCAGACCTACCTGGTCACCCAAACTGACTGGAATATGCAGCAGAAACTCCAGTTCCCCTGTTTTACCAGCACTGGGATGAATTTGCCCTTGACAGGCATTGCCTTATGTGGGGATTGAGAGTTGTTGAGAGTTAAACTGTTGTTTGGGCGACATGACAGTCATCTAGTATGGTCAAAATGAAAGCATTGGCTTGAAGCTTTGTCCAGTGGCCTGGGATAGGTTAGCAGATCAAGCAGCTTCCATGCACTGTTCAGGTTGCCAACGTGGCCTGAAGATGCCAAGAGCAGCAACTGTCCATCCCTGGGAATGTCCTGCCTTGCCCTGGAAAAGGATTCATGTACACTTTGCTGGACCATTCATGGGTACAAATTTCTTTGTTAGTCATAGTAGTCATAGTCATACTTTATTGATCCCGGGGGAAATTGGTTTTCGTTACAGTTGCACCATAAATAATAAATAGTAATAGAAATAGTAATAGTAATATTACTATTAGTAAATAGTAAATAGTAATAGTCATAGAAATAATAAATAGTAATAGAAAATAGTAATAAATAGTTAAATAGTAATATGTAAATTATGCCAGTAAATTATGAAATAAGTCCAGGACCAGCCTATCGGCTCAGGGTGTCTGACCCTCCAAGGGAGGAGTTGTAAAGTTTGATGGCCACAAGCAGGAATGACTTCCTATGACGCTCTGTGCTGCACCTCGGAGGAATGAGTCTCTGGCTGAATGTACTCCTGTGCCCACCCAGTACATTATGTAGTGGATGGGAGATATTGACCAAGATGGCATGAAACTTAGACAGCATCCTCTTTTCAGACACCACCGTGAGAGAGTCCAGTTCCATCGCCACAGCACTGGCCTTACGAATGAGTTTGTTGATTCTGTTGGTGTCTGCTACCCTCAGCCTGCTGCCCCAGCACACAACAGCAAACATGATAGCACTGGCCACCACAGACTCATAGAACATCCTCAGCATCGTCCGGCAGATGTTAAAGGACCTTAGTCTCCTCAGGAAATAGAGACGGCTCTGACCCTTCTTGTAGACAGCCTCAGTGTTCTTAGACCAGTCCAGTTTATTGTCAATATTGTTGTAGTCAGTGCAGCTACAAAGTGACCAGAAGTGTTTCCAATAGCCTCCACTACAGCCTCACACACTGTTGGTATGTTGAGAAGCCTCTTCTCAAGGACTGGTGATCCAGAATACTTGTTCAGTAACAATGGGCTATATTTTATTGTGGAACAGTTTGAGTCATTCCTAAAAATGAATGGAATAAGACATATCCCATCTGCACTGTACCACCTAGCTACAAATGGCCTGGTGAAAGGTTTGTCCAGAGTCTAAAGAACGCATGGTGATCAACGTCAGCAGGGCAGACTACACTGACACGGAATCAGAAACTCACCAGTTTCCTCTTTGCATATTGCAATGCAGCATGGTCCACAGCCAACAAATCATCAGCTGTGCTGTTCCTCGGTCATCCCCTGGCACTCACGCTTGGATCTGCTGAAACCCAATCTCAGAAGGAGTAAGCAGGATTACCAGCTGAGACAAACTGAGGGCTCCTTAACCAAAGTAGTTCGATATTTCACTCCTGGACAGGCGGTCCTGGTGAGGGACTTCAGAGGTAATCAAAACTTAGAACTGGAGCACTCTCCTACACAATGGAAATTGTGTACAATGTCATCTGGAGACATCACATCAATCCGCTGAGGCAAGCAGAGTCAGCTGTTAGAGAAGAAAGATTTCCAGAGCTGTCAGCACCTCTTCCTGCAGTCCCAGAGTCAACTCCTCCAACCACCATGAAGGAGGCCCCCGAGCCTGAGGTGGTTTCACAAGCCCATGAACCCGAGGTTATTTCACAGGCGCGAGTCTCTCCTGCCGTTTGAGTGAGCCACCCCCCCCCCAACTTACACCTTGTCGGGAAAGGCATTATTCCACAAAAGTAAGAACTCCACCACAGCAATCAAATCTTTAGGCCTGAATGAGACAATCTAAAATTTACTATGCTGTGGATAGAGATATATGTATATAAATTAAAATGCATTTTATATTCAGTTGGAGTTTATAGCTAAGGAGGGAGGAGTGTTGTGTATTTAATATTTTAATAACATTTGAGTAATATTGTAAATATATTGTTTGATTAAGTATTCTTTGTTGTTTAAATAATTCTTTATGGATTATATGTAAAAATATGTGAATGGCATTCGGCGCCGCGCTACCACATCATATGTGTGTGCCTCACTAGAAGTAAAGAATAAAGTAGACACGCATCATCTCTCCAGCTCCCTTGTTTTTCTTTCAGTTAGTTTTATATTTCGGAGTTACAAAACACAAGTGTTATACAGTGTCTTCATGATACAGTAAAAAATGAAAGCACTTAATTATGCTCGGAATAATAGTCTGAAACTACCGCAAGGGTTACTTCAGCAGCTCAGTTTAATGTACAGTGTAAGGCAATGCAGAGTTCTACCAACTAGAGAGTTATTTATAAAAATATTAGTTTCACTCAGCAATTGAATTTGCATTCTGAATTTACATTGTGTAGATTATCTATAGTCACAAGACATCTACACAATAATTATCTACACATAATGTTTACTTCTCAATATTTATTAAGATAGTAAGGAGGTACCTAATAAAGTGGGCACTGAACGTACTTTTGTGGTCTTATGTTGCTATAGGGCCATCCACTTCAAGGTTCAATGTGCTGTGTGTTCAGAAACGCTCTTCTGCATTAACAAGGCATTTTTGCCTACAGACTGCCACTAACTGGATGTTTTTTTTTTGGTTTTTCACATCATTTTCTGTAAACTCTAGAGCCTTTATTTGTGAAAATCCCAGGAGATCAGCAGTTTCTGAAACATTGAAACCAACCTGTTAGGCACCAATAACCATTCAACAGTCAAAGTTACTGAGATCATATTTCTTCCCCATTCTGATTTTTGGTCGAACAACAGCTGAACCTTTGACCGTGTCTACATATTTTTATGCTTTGAGTTGCTGCCACATGATTATCTGCCTTAAGGAGCAGGTGTACAGGCGTATCTAATAAAGTGGCCTCTGCGTGCTTATAATGCTGTTCAGTTTCCAGAGAGTAAAATTAAAGCAATGTTCAGTCCTGGCCCACAAAATCTTGTCCATTTGTTACAGACATGTCTTATTAACTGGTATCACCCAGTTTCAGAAACCATATAACCATATAACAATTACAACACGGAAACAGGCCCCTCTAGTCCGTGCTGAACGCTTACTCTCACCTAGTTCCGCCGACCTGCACTCAGCCCATAGCCCTCCATTCCTTTCCTGTCCATATACCTATCCAATTTTTTTTTAAATGACAAAATTGAACCTGCCTCTACCACTTCTACTGTACATACAGTACTCTTCATTCATTTCTCTCCTAATTAAGGGCCTCGGCCCAAAATGTCAGTTGTTTTTCTCCCCATCGACACCGCCTGATGTGCTGAGCTCCCCTAGCACTCCATGTGTTTACTCCAGCTTTCCAGCATCTGCAGAATCTCTTGTGTTTATTCCTTTCTCTTGTAAATATTGTGTATCCAGTGCCTCATGTCTGTGATGCTGCTACAAGGAAGTTTTCCATTGCACTTGCACATACATACATGTAGAATCAGAATCAGGATTATTGTCACCGATAAATGTTGTGAAACTTGTTCTGCAACAGCAGTACATTGCAATATATAAAATAATTACTATAGGTTACAATAAGAAGTAAAAAAACAAATAATGGGTGCAGAAAGAGAGCAAAAGAGTAAGGTAGTGCTCATGAGCTCATTGCCCATTCAGAAATCTGACGGCGGAGGGGTAAAAGCTGTTCCCAGAACACTGAATGGGGTTTTCAGGTTCCTGTACATTCTCACTAATGGCAGCAATAAAACCTGTGGCTGAGTTTTCATTTAATGGCTAATGGACCCATGGTGTGAATGCACTGTGATTTACGATTGTCTCCTGAGTAGATTGAGAGGGATTTTAATTTCCAAAGCCATGATTAATCTGTCTCGAGGGATGGCAAATGACCAATTTATTTATTTATTGAGATACAGCCCAGAATAGGCCCTTTCTGCCTGTCGAGTTACACCACCCAGCAACCCCAATTTAACCCCAAGCTCATCATGGGACAATTTACAAATGCCTAACCAACTAATCAGTACATCTTTGGACTGTGGGAGGAAACCAGAACACCCGGAGAAAACCCATGCATTCCACAGGGAGGACGCACAGACTGCCTGCAGATGACATCACAATTGAACTCTGAACTCTGACGCCCTGAGCTGTAATAGTGTCGCGCTAACCGCTACGCTATTGTGGCGCCTGATATGCAGCAGCATTTCAGAAGTGATGCAGCACAAGTAGCTTAAATAACTTTGGGGATGGAGGACACGTTGGACAAGAAAGACCTTCTGCAGGAATGTAGTAGCAGTTCTTGCTTCTCCTGGGCCCACACACTGAAGTTCAACAATATTCTAAAGAAAACTACTGGATTCTTTTTACTCTCATTTTCTTATCTTGTGTTATTAGTCTAACAGAAAAATCACATGTTTCTTGCACAGGCCTCCGGTTAAAATGCAGCCAATATTGATTGACTCACCTTTGTTTGATCTTCCTATTTAGAGATGGAGTCTGATGGATTCCAGCAGACTTCAGCTTGGAAGAAAAAAAATATGCTTCAGATATCTAGTTGCTTGCTATTTCTGCTGGACAGGCATGTTAAAATCCATTTTACCGATGAAAAGTCATTGACCTGAAACATTAGCCTTGTGTTCTGCTCTCTCCACTGACCCACCCAATATTTCCAGCACTGTTTGCTTTATTTCAGATTTACACCATCTGCAGTATTTTGATTTTCCAAAATCCATCTTTGTTATACACAAGAGAAATAAATCAATTTTTATCCTTCCCAGCCACAACTAGACAGTTCTTGTTGTATACTTGGTTTGGATTATTGCCCTTAAGCATTTTGTGGGTACCATGCTGGATCTGGGAGTGATCATCAGAGCAGGGAGCAAAGCAACCATTATTAAAAAATGATCTTTTTCCATAGACACAATATAATTATTGTCTGGGTATTATTATTGTAAATAATAATACCCAGACAATTGCTCTGCCAGGATATGAAATATGAGCTTTTTGTTACATTGCAGAATATAAACTCATAATTAACTCCCTATGAATCTGCCATGGACAAATTTATTTAGCCATGAAATGCATACTGAAATCTCAAATTCTATAAACTGAACATTTGTACATTTTCAATCAAATATTTCCTCTGCATAGTAAATTAGTATTCTGGTTTCCTTGATTAATCTGTATTTAATTTTGATAAGTAATAATTAAAGCTTGCAATTGAACAAAATACCCTTGGGGTTAATTAACAAGAAGCTGTGCTTCAGATTGCTTGCTAAAAATCACACTATTTCCAATTCCATTCTAACGAAAGGAAGTGACAATATTGTATGAATCTAATGGTTTAATTACCCGATGAACAAATTGATTGAATTAATATTTGACTTCAAATAGCCATTCCATGATATTACCCTTCTTATGTCGTGGAAGACCATCTGTAGAACCCTTTGCCACTTCATCTCTCTATTTTCCTTTGAGCTTACATTTTTTTCTTATGATCTTTCCTTCATTTTAGTTCCTCGCCTGGCTCAGCAGCAATTTTGGTTGATTGGTGTTCTGTATTTTAAAGGCACCGGATAAATACATGGTATGCTGTTATATTCAGGAAAAGGGTAGCAAGTGGTCATTATTTAATGGTTCTGACACTGAAGGTCATTCGACCACAAGACCCTAAAACATAGGAGCAGATTAAACTATTTGGCCCATCGAGTCTGCTCCGCCATTCAATCAGGGCTATTACTTTTTTCTCCCCTCTTCAGTCCCACTCCCCGTCCTTCTCTCCGAAACCTTTGATGCCATGTCCAATCAAGATCCTATCAAGCTCTGCTCTAACTATACCCAATGACCTAGACTCACAGCTGCCTGTGGTAACAAATTCCATAAATTCATCACCCTGGCAAAATAAATTTCTCCATATCTCTGTTTTAAATGGACACCCCTCTATCCTGAGGCTGTGTCCTCTTGTCCTAGACTCTCCCACCAGGGGAAAATGTCCTTTCCACATCTACCATGTCTAGGCCTTTTGACATTCAAAAGGTTTCAATGAAATCCCATTTCATCCTTCTAAATTCCAGTGAGTACAGACCCAGAGGTATCTCTGATATTCCTTGAATGATAACTCTTTAATTTCAGGAATTAATCTTGTGAACCTGCTCTGAACCCTCTCCAATGTCAGCACATCTTTTCTTAGATGAAGAGCCCAAAACTGTTCACAATCCTCAAGGTGAGGCTTCACCAGTGCCTTATAAAGCCTCAGCATCACATCCCTGCTGATGTATTCTAGAACTCTTGAAATGATCGCTAACATTGCATTTGCCTTCCTTACCACTGATTCTACCTGCAAGTTAACCTTTCGGTTGTTCTGCACAAGGACTCCCAAGTCCCTTTGCATCTCAGAATTTTTGGATTTTCTCCCCATTTAGAAAATAGTCTGCACATTGATTTCTTCTACCAAAGTGCATGACCATGCATTTTCCAACATTGTATTTCACTTGCCACTTTCTTGCCCATTCTCCTAATCTGTCTTTCTGCAGCCTACCTGTTTCCTCAATTCTACCTGCCCCTCCACCAATTTTTGTATCATCTGCAAACTTGGCAACAAAGCCATCTATTCCATCATTTAAATCATTGATATACAGCATAAAAAGAAGCGGTCCCAACACCAATCCCTGCAGAACACAACTAGTCGCTGGCAGCCTACCAGAAAAGGATCCTTTTATTCCCACTCACTGCCTCCTACCAATTAGCCTTGCTCTAACCATGTCAATAACGTTCCTGTAATACCATGGGCTCTTAACTTGGTAAACAGCCTCATGTGTGGCACCTTGTCAAAGGCCTTCTGAAAGCCCAAATATACAATATCCACTGCACCCCCTTTATCTATCCCACTTGTAATCTCCTCAAAGAATTCCAACAGGTTCATCAGGCAGGATTTTCCCTTAAGGAAACCATGCTGACTTTGTCCTATCTTGGCCTGTGTCACCAAGTACTCCAGAACCTCATCCTTATCATTTGACTCCAACACCTTCCCAACCACCATTCATGCTAAATGGTCCATAATTTCCTTTCTGCTGCCTTCTTTCTTTCTTAAAGGGTGGAATGATATTTGCAATTTTCCAGTCCTCTGGCACCATGCCAGAGTCCAATGATTTTTGAAAGATCATTTCTAATGCCACCACAATCTCCACCATTATTTCTTTCAGAACCCAAGGGTGCAGTTCATCTGGCCTGGGTGATTTATGTACTCTTAGGTCTTTCAGCTTTTTGAGCATCTTCTCCCTTATAATAATAACTGCACTCACTTCTCTTCCCTCACACCCTTCAACATCTGCCACACTGCTGGTGTCTTCCACAGTGAAGACTGATAGAAAATGCTCATTTAGTTCATCTGCCATCTCCTAGTCCCTCGTTATTATTTCTCCAGCCTCATTTTCTAATGGTTCTATATCCACTCTCATCTCTGTTTAATTTTCACATACTGGAAAAAGTTTTCACTCTGATATTTTTTCTAGCTGGCTTTCATATTTCACTTTTTCCCCCCTAATGACTCTCTTAGTTCCACTCTGTAGGGTTTTAAAAGCTTCCCAATCCTCTGTCTTTCCATGTAATTTTTGCTTTGTTGTATGCCCTCCCTTTTGCTTTTACATTAGCTTTGACTTCACTTTTCAGCCACGGTTGTACTATTTTGCCATTTGAGTATTGCTTTGTTTTTGATACACATCTATCCTGCACCTTCCTCATTTTCTCCAGAAACTCACACCATTGCTGCTCTGCTGTCATCCCTGCCAGCATCTCCTTCCAATTTACTTTGGCCAACTCCTTTCTCATACCACTGTAACCTCCTTTACTCCACTGAAGTACTGCCATGTCAGATTTTATTTTCTCCCTATCAAATTTCAAATTGAACTCACTTATATTGTGATCACTGCCTCCCCAAGGGTTCTTTTACCTTAAGCTCCCTAATCACCTCCAGTTCATTACATAACACCTAATCCAATACAGCTGATCCCCTTGTAGGCTCAATGACAATCTGCTCTACAAAGCCATCTCAAAGGCATTCTTGTTGCACAATTATTTCCTCCTGTTATCAAGCTCCGGCTTACATTTTCAAAGGATATTTTTTTCCAGTACCAGCACCACTGGATATACCTCTAAGTTGGTTGCTAGTAAAAGCAGAAATACTGGAAATACTTAGCAGGCCAGGCACCATCTGTGGAGAGATGCGGTTAACTTTTACAGCTGATAATCATTCATCAGAACTGGGAAAAAGTTAGCGTTTTAAAAAAAAATGAGCTGCAGAGATGGGAGGAAAGGCAGGCAGAAAAAAAAGATCTGAGAGGAAAGAGAGCAGGAGCAATTGAATTTCACAAGCTACTTATACTTTATACTTTATTGTCGCCAAACAATTGATACTAGAACGTACAATCATAGCGATATATCATTCTGCACTTCCCACTCCCTGGATTACAAATCGATAGTAAATATTAAAAATATAAATTATAATTCATAAATAGAAAATAGAAAAGGGAAAGTAAGGTAGTGCAAAAAAACCAAGAGGCAGGTCCGGATATTTGGAGGGTGTGTCCCAGATCCGGGTCAGGATCCATTCAGCAGTCTTATCACAGTTGGAAAGAAGCTGTGCCCAAATCTGGCCGTATGAGTCTTCAAGCTCCTGAGCCTTCTCCTGGAGGGAAGAGGGATGAAAAGTGTGTTGGCTGGATGAGCCGTGTCCTTGATTATCCTGGCAGCATGGCTCCGGCAGCGTGCGGTGTAAAGTGAGTCCAAGGATGGAAGATTGGTTTGTGTGATGTGCTGCGCTGTGTTCACAACCTTCTGCAGCTTCTTCCAGTCTTGGACAGGACAACTTCCATACCAGGTTGTGATGCACCCTAGAAGAATGCTTTCTATGGTGCACCTATAAAAATTAGTGAGGGTTTTAGGGGACAGGCCAAATTTCTTTAGTTTTCTCAGGAAGTAAAGGTGCTGGTGGGCCTTCTTGGCATTAATATTGACCCCAAGGAACTTAAAGCTTTTGACCTTAAAGTTATGGTGGTGCCAGCTGAACTCTCTCTCTCTATGTCACCTCAGGCCTAGGGGGCCGGCGTTGGGCACGATGATGGACTCTCCACTTCTCCCTCTCCCTCATCAGTGTGTTTAGTTCATCTACATTAGCCGCGCCATTGTCTTCAAGGAGCGTGTTGACCATAGTCTTGGGAGGGCACCCAGAGTTCATCCTTCCCATGCTTGGGCTCCCATATGATGACTAGGCTGGCAGGTAGCTCAGGGTGGCTTAGACAGTGCCCCGCTAGTTGCAGTCTTCTCGCCTCGATTGAAAGTGGACAGTAAAGGCCAATAAACGATTACTGGGATATCAGTGAGGGAGGTAAACAGGAGTAGATGAAGGAAATCTGAATAAACAGGAGAGTTTAAAAAACCCTTAATGTTGGAAAGGTGAGATTGAGGACAGAGATGTTTGATTATCTGAAACTTAAATTACCGCTGATTAAGGGCAGTTCCAGTGTACTTGAGTTGGAAGATGATTAAACTTAATTGGATTAGAGCAGGAGCCTTAGGTCAGAATAGAAATTGGATGGAGGTTAAAATTATCTGCAGAACAGGCAAACATCTTCTTCCATGTACTCTGCATCCTATAAGGATCTACATCTACATCAACTCTATCATTCTGCCCAAACCCCACACCTCTTCACTGCCTTAAGACCAGCTATTGTTTTCATTTCTTATGGCTAGAATGGTAAACTGAGCACTTTAAATAGCAGCTGAAGCTGGAGTGAGCTTTGCACCTGAAATTATTGTTGCTATATAAACAAACAACAAGTACAGAAAAAGGCTCCAATGTCAACCAAACTACCAAGACATCTTATAAAGTCAAAGCTTTGCTCTTGTCCTGAATTATCAATATTTCTAAAGCATCAAGAAAATGCAAACTCTACTGATGAACGGTTTCAACATGACTTAGAGACAACTTATGGATACATAGACTTAAAAATTAGGAGCAGTTGTAGACTATGTGACCCTTTGAGCGTGCTATGTTGTTAGACAAGATCGTGGCTGATCTTCTACCTCAGCTTAGTTTTCCTGCACATAATTCCCTGAAAATCCAGAAATCTATTGATCACTTTTTTGAATGAACTTCACAAAAGAGACTCCCATTTCTGACTTAAATGGTCTGCTTCTTATTCTGAGATTGTGACTCGGAGTTCTAGATTCCTCAGAAAACGGAAGACATCTTCCACTTATCCATTTGTCCAGCTTCGTCATCAAGTCAAGCTTTGTAAGATTTTTAAAGTTTAATTTTGATTATCTCCATTCTTCTAAACTCTAAAGAATACAGGAGAGTTAACACAGTCTCTTCCCATATAACAAACCTGTCACCAGAAACCCAAATTAAATGTATCTCCCAATCTTGTCTATATGTAACTTCATACCCACAGCAACATGGCTGACTTCAATCCATCCGTAGAAATGGCCTACCAGATCATTTAGTTATATCATAACTGCTACGATATAACTGGAAAAGAATAAAACTGGAAAAGTCATCCATCTTGGTATAAGATTTGAATACAATAAAGTTACTCCACGTACCATTCTGATTTAGAAATATACCACTGGTCCTTTACCATTGCTGGGTCTAAATCCTGGAACTTGCCCTGCACCAGTACTCTGGGAGTACCTTCAGCGGGACAGCAGAGCATAAAAGGGGGCTCACCCTCAGCTTTCAGATGGTCAATTGATGCTGGGCCTTCAGATGATGCTTGCACCCTGGAAAATTAATGTATTGAAACAGACAATTTCCAGGTGACTTTTACTGATACCAATTTCTAGATGTCGAATTCAACTCCTCCATCTACCAAAGTGGAATACATATGTAGCAACTAATCAGGGATTGAGTTGAGTTTGATGTCCATTTCACAAACTGCTGAAGTATTAGCTCCACTAACTCACTCAGTCTTAATTCCACTAGCTCACTAAGTTAAAAGTTAAAACTGATCTATCTGCAAAAAAAAATCTGATCCAAAATATTGCTACCCGTGTATTCTGAACTACACAACTTTACATTTTCAAAAGAAAACTAAATTCTCCCTATACCATGTTGAGATTTCAGTTCCCTCCATTTCAGTCCAACAGCAGACCGATCACACATTACTTCCATTGAAGAATGACATATTTATAATCGATTGAAGATTTAATGTTCTCAACTTTCATTGGTTGACAAACTCAGACTTAAATTGGGATAATTAAACATTTCTGGATTTGATTTTCTAAGAAGGCTCAGAACAACAGGACACATGATCATGGACACCTACAGCATACAGAATATGAAAACCTGAGCGAGCAGTGCCATGCACAATGCATGAGTCATTAATGCAGCAAAAATATGAAACGGATTAAAATCCATGCCACAAACGAATCAGAAAATAAAACAGCTGATACTCTAGTAGATCATCTCTATGCTCAGACAAACTAAGACATTCGAGGTTATCATAAATCCACAGCAGCATATTTATTGTATTCTGATATTTTGGAATTATTAATGGGCATATTTAAATGGAAGAGATTGTAGAGGGCTTCTTTGGACATGAATTAGTAAATTGAAAGATTAGGTGTTAAATAAAAATGAATGGAAAGAAATGTGAGATTATAGATATTGGGAGATACACCCAGTACAGAGAAACCTCAGAAAGGGTCTAAGAACAGGTAAGGATTCAAGAACAGTCTAAGGATTCAGTTGCACTCATCATAAAAAAAAACATAAAATAACAAAATGAAAAATCAAATGGGATCCCAGGCTTTATAATTATGGACATAAACTGTAGGAGCAAGTTCTTACTCTGACTTCTCATCTTTTTTCTCCGGTCCTGATGAAGTGACTCGGCCTGAACTGTTGACTGTTTACCCTCTTCCATGGATGCAGCCTGGCCTCCTGAGTTCCTTCAGCACTTTGTGTGTGCTGTCAAGAGATCAGCCATGAATTTACTGAATGATAGGAAAATGCAAGGGGCTGAATGGCCTACTTCTTTGTTTCTAATGTTCAAGTGCTTGCACCATTGAGTCTCTCCTGGTTTCGAATAAAAACCACAAGAGACTGAATAGCATAAAATATGATGGCACTAATTGATATAAAGTAATAAAAACTTGTTACTCACAGTTTACCTACCTGGGTAAGATGTGACTAGAAGGAAGCTAAATCAAATGATGAGAAGACTGAATAAAATGTTGGAAATGTAAAACATAAACACTGAAAATGCTGTACATTAAAGAGAATGCTAGAAATATTTAGCACATATAAGAAAGAAAAATGGATTCGCTTTTAGGATTTTCTTTTCTATTTGTGGTAAAAATGTCAATTTAATTTACACCCATGCCATTTCATGTACGGTATTAAGTCTTCTACTCATGAGCTATACATAACGTATTACTTGTGCAATCATGTGAGTTTTAAATGGTCATAGATAAATGTGAATTTATGTGCTAAAAAATGTAGTCCTGGAAAAGACGAAAAATTTGAAACTGGAGGCTGCCAGAAAGAAAACTGAAATGTCTTGGCTTCAGCAATGATGAGCCATTATAGCAGAGAGAAAATGACACCAGCTGTCTTTAATTTCAAGCAATTGGGACTCATGAGTACTAAAACAAAATGGGTAGAGATAACAAACAATCTGAAATAAGTCTGCACTTGAAAATCTAGACAGATTTTCCCAAATGAACTTTAAACAGATCAAAGTGAACTGAGGGTAGAGTTGTTGGAAGGGCCCAAAGAGAGGCAGGACATCTTAACACAAGGTAATGGATTGGGTGAGCAAATTCATGGTATGCTACACTACAAGAAACTATTCGGCCCATTATGGCAATGCCAGCCCTTTGATATGCTTATCCAATTATCTTCAGTTCCCTCTCCTTGACCAAAGATCCGTATTGGCTTTTCCTTCTATATATCCACTTTCCTTTTAGGAATGGAGTAAATTTTGGGGATTGGTTATAAAAGGGATTCTTCTACTACATTTTCAACCACTCACATAAATTTGAATTGCAAAACACCCTTCTCACCTGGATCCACATCACTATCTAGTTCCTGCCTCGCCATACCCCATCACTCTTTACTTCGAGCTACCTCCCTTTCACTTATTCAGCCCATATGCAGAGTCTTGACCCTAAATATCGGATTTTCCTTTGCCTCCACAGATGCTACCCAACCCGCTGAGTTTGTCTTAGTTACTGCAACTCCAAGGAATTTATTGCATTTGGATCAATTTTTCTTTCAACCAGCATTGAACTAAGAATTGTAGAGTTTAGGGATCCAGGAACAGTAATCGCGAAAGCTTAGAGACAAGTACAAAGGGCAATTAAAAAGTTAAATATAATTGTGGCTTGCTTTTAGAAGGAACTGAAATGCAAAGGGTGGAAGTTATTCTACCAGTACAGAAGTATTATTTACATCACATTTGGAATATTGCTTGAATTTCTGTGAAACATTGGTCATGCAGCAGGTGTAGTATATATTTACCGTTACTAGAATGCCAGTAGGGCTAAAAGGATTACATTAACAAAACAGATCCAGAAACTGGCCTGTACTGTTTTCATTTTAAATTATTTAATTCATGACCTTCAAGGTCTGAGAGATGACTGAACTTGATAGAGTGGCTGGGGAGAAATTATTTTCTCTGGCAAAGAAGCACAGAGCAAAGGGGCATCGACTGAAAATTGGATCAATGCCTAATGTCAGGAAGCACTTCTTCATGAAGAATGCAATTGTCATCTGAAACATTCTCTCCAGAAAGCTATTGAAGAGAGGTCAGTTGATCGTTCAAAACTGCAACTGTGAGGCACATTAAGTTTTGCAGAGCCAGGGTGAGAAGATGAGCTGAGAATACCGATCAACCATGAAAAACAGGCTCATAAAGCAGAATGGCTAATTCTTGTTCCATACTCTCCTTTGGCAACTTGTGCTGGAGTTAAGGAGAATGAGATGAGCTCAGACCAAAGCTTATGTCATCTGTGGAAAAATGTTCAATTTACAAAACACAAACTGAACGATTCTAATATCTGTAAATGAATATTTCACCTTCTTTTGCCTGTTAATTTCCTTTCCCATACATCAGACTGGAGAAGACTTGCTGTTACCATGATCGTCGTATCAGTCTGGGATCATACACCAACTGCACGCTGAAGAATAAGAACCACTGTCAAGAAGCAACCCTTGAAAACATTAATCATAAAAAGATGATTTCTTTGAAGAAGGGTCTCAGCCTGAATTGTCGACTGTTTATTTATTTCAGCTGAGTTGCTCCAACATTTTGTGCATGTTAGTCATTGAAAGACACTGTTTTATGAACCAGACCAAAACAGCATAAACTATAAAGCTACAGAGAGTCACGGAGTCGTACAGCCCTTCAGCCCTCAGTGCCTGTGCTGTCCACCAAGTAGTTACGTATACTAGTCTCACTTTCCTTTCTTTTTCAATCTTTTTATTAATAATAAATAAACAAATTATTCATAATAATAAACATACCATAATATTGAGCAAAGATATTGGGATACATTGTAATAGTTAACATAGTTAAATATAAGCCCAGTTGACACATGAGTGTTAAATCTCCCAATCATACAGGATACGGATGTATGATATAAAAAAAAATCTTAAAAAATCATGAAAAAGGAAAAAATAAATAAAAATATACCCCCCCCCCAAAAAAACTAACCTAAACAGCATTAATCAACTAAACTAAGAAAAAAAAGAGACATGGGCTGTTATGTAACATCATAAAAAAAAGAAACCATTAGTGTCGTCAACTCTGCTCCTCTCAACATATATTACAAAGAAATAGAATAAATTTGGAAAAGGTCATATCATATGAAAATGTTGAATAAATGGCCTCCAAGTCTTCTCGAATTTAATAGCGGAATCATAAACAACACTTCTAATTTTTTCCAAGTTTAAACACAACATAGTTTGAGAGAACCAATGAAATGTGGCGGGAGGATTAGTCTCTTTCTAGTTCAGCAAAATGGATCTTCTAGCCATTAATATAAGAAATGCAATCATCCGACGAGCTGAAGAGGTTAAATGACTTGATTCTATCATTAATAACCCAAAAATTGCAGTAATAGGGTGTTGTAAATCAATATTCAAAACAGTTGAGATAGTATCAAAAATATCTTTCCAATATTTTTTCAACAAAGGACATGACCAAAACATAAGAGTTAAAGAAGCTATCTCAGACTGACATCTATCGCATATAGGATTTATATGAGAATAATAACGAGATAGTTTATCCTTAGACATATGAGCCCGATGCACTACTCTAAACTGTATCAACACATGTTTAGCACATATAGAGGATGACTTAACTAGTTGAAGAACTTTTCCCCATTTTTCAATCGGTACAATAATCTTAAATTCCCCTAGTCTCATTTTCTAGCACTCAGTCTACAGTTTACTATCCTAAGGGATATGAAATGCTCGGTATAAAATATGTTTAGAGAGTACCTACCTCCACCACACCCTTAGGAAGTGTGTATTAGATTTCAAGCACCCTTTGGATGAAAAACATTCTTCCTTAGCTCCCTTCTAAACTGCCCATCTCTTTCCTTAATCCTACATCATCTGCTTGCAGACAGTAGAAAATTTTCTCGTTATCTGCCCTGTATCCCTCATAATTTTGAATATCTCAATTAGGACATCCTGCAGCCTTCCCCACTCCAAAAAGAAAATGGACCAAGCCTATCCAGTCTCCATCCCAAGCAACGTCCTAGAGAAATCTCTGCAGCACCGTCTTGGGTGCAATCATTTCCTTCCTATAGTGTGGCAGGCAGAAGTGCATCCAAAACTCCAAATATGGCCTAATTAATGTTTTATGCAGCTGAATCCTAACCTCCTTTCCCTGATCTTGTGCTGTATGTGCCACTAATGAAGGTTATTTTCCCACATAGCTTTTTAAGCACTTCTCTGTCTGTGTTGCTACCTTCCAGGGCCTTTGGACTTGTGCACCAAGAACCCTTTGTTCTTCAGTATTCGTTATGGTTCTAACATTCACTGTGAACATTCTAACCCAGATAAATTTTCCAAAGCTTACACTCTATTAGAAGAAGATGGCGGCGCGACACAGCGAGCGCGGCCGTTCCGAATGAATATCGTATGTGTTAACTGGGGGGCCGTGCACAATCCGGATTTGATGGAGACAGCCATGAGAAGCACGGAAGAACACCTGGAGTAACTTCTGAAATGCCCGCTTCGCTGCCGCTGTTACTGTGCGATTGAGAATCTCCGGAGACGAAGGCCCCAAATCTTCGGCTTTGCCTATTGCCCATTGCCGGAGCCGAAGCGTTTGGCAGAGATGGTGCTTGGTACTCGGTGTCGGAGAACTGATTGGAGGCTCGGAGTTTTCGTTCGGACTCGGAGTTGGACTGTGGTCGGATGCTTCCAGTACGCTGCATCAGCAAGTTGGCAGCGCTGGAGGTTTACCGTCTGCGTGAGACGATGAGACTTTCGAGAGACTTTGAGACTTTTACTGTGCCATGGTCTGTTCTTATCAAATTACGGTATTGCTTTGCACTGTTGTAACTATATGTTATAATTATGTGGTTTTTGCTAGTTTTTAAGTCGGTTGTCATGTGTTTCCGTGATATCATTCTGGAAAAACATTGTATCATTTCTTAATGCATGCATTACTAAATGACAATAAAAGAGGACTGTGTGTCCTCATAATCTAATCTAATCTATTAGGTCTTCACCTGCCATTGCCACACTCATCTCACCATGTCATCAATACTGTATCATTCTGTAGCCACAGAAAACTCTCCTCATTATCAACAACGATGGAGTCATCTGGCATGGAGCCAAGCCCTTCAGCCCAACACTTAGTCCATCTTGTCCTGTATACCTTCCTGAGCAACTGCCATTTCCTTGCATTTGTCCCATATCTCTCTAAATCTTTCCCATCTATGAACTTGTCCAAATGTCTCTTAAGCTTGTTAATTGTGGTCACCTCTACCATTTCCTCTGGCAGTTGTTTTGTTTACCCAACACCCTCTGTGTGAAAGACTTGTCCCTTGGGCTCCCTTTAAATCGTTCTTCTCTTCTTTTAAACGGATACTCGTTGGTATTAGATATCCTTGCTTTCTCCACCTCCTATAATTTTATAACCTTCTATAAAATCACCCCTCACTCCAAGAAAAGCAGATCCAGCCTATCTAGTCGCCCCTCACATCTTAATCCCTCCTTATGAATCTTTTATCACCCTCTTAATCCTAATCACTTCCGTCCTATAGTGCAGACTCAGCGACATGCTACAGAACTACAAAATCACCTTCCTGTTCTTGTAGTCCGTACCCTGTCCAATGAAGGCAAGCGTGCCAACTTCCCTCTTCAACAGTTTGTCTACTTGTATTGCACTGCAATGTCATCTGAGACCTTTCTAATCATTCCTCATACAGTCACGTCCAAATCATATAACAGCAAAGGTCTCAGCAGCAATCCCCGTGACATACTGTTGTTGACAGGTGTCTAATGGCAAAAGCACCAACCCTCAACCATCATCTTCTGCTTCTTATCAACAAACAACTTACAGATCCACACACAAAAGCTGGAGGAACTCAGCAGGCTGGGTGGGTAGAGGAAGGAATCTGATCGGAGAGATCAAGCCCTTTACCCTTCCTACCCACCTGGCTTCACCTCCTGTATCCCCTGCTAGGTATCCTCCTTCCCTTCCTCCCACCTTTTTATTTTGATGTATTCCCCCTTCCTTTCCGGTCCTGAAGAAGGGTCTTGGCCTGAAATGTCAATTGTTTATTCATTTCCATTGATGCTGCCTGACCTGCTGAGTTGCTCCAGCATTTTGTGTGTGTTGCTTTGGATTTCCAGCATTTACAGAATTTCGCGAGCTAGTAACTTACAAATCCATTTTACTTTCTTGCCCTGGATTTGATATGTTCTTAACTAATGAACCAGTCTATCGTGGGGGACCTCATTAAGGGTCTTACTGAAGTCCTTGTTGATTACATCAACTACATAGCTCTTGTCAATTAACTTAGTCACCCCTTTAAAAATGTAACCAAATTAGCTAGACAGGGTCTCCCATAACAAAGCCATGCTGAATATTCCTGATCAATCCCAGCTTCTCCAGGTGTATATAATGCTATCCTTTAGGAATATTTTGAATAATATTCCAACTATTGATGTCACACTCATCTCTCTATAAAAACCAGACTTAACCCAGTTGCCCTTCTTAAACATCTGCTTGCCTTCTATCTGCATCACTTCTGAGGCCACATAATATTTGAAAGTTTCTATCAGAGCCCAGCAATCTTTTCTCTTATCTGCTGCAGAAAATTGGACAATGTCTCATCAGGCTCAGAGGATTCATCCACTTTTAAACTCTCTAAAATATCTCAGACCTCCTCCTTTACAGTGGGGGTTTGTTTCAGAATTCCATCAACCCCTTCCTTGCATTTTTCAGCCTCAATATCTTTCTCCATTATGGATACTGATACTGTAAGAAGTATTCATTCAAGACCTCCAGACCGGCACACTGATTTCCAATTTGGTCCTTAATGGGTCCATCTATTTGCTTGGTTGCCACCTTGCTCTTAGTTTGCTTATAAAATGGCTTGGGACTTGCCATAATCTTTCCAACCAATCCTACTCTGTACCTTTCTCTGCTCTCCTAACAACCTTTTAAAGTAATCACTCGCCACACCCCACCCACTCTACCACAAACATTTTTATACACCCGTAGATAAATAGTTAATTTAAAATGCTTTGTTATTAAAATTTTTTATCTCCAGGGTTACCTGGACTTGTTCTTACCATTCATCATTACCAAAACACATTAGCCTTGAACTCTCCCTTTCATTTTTGAACGACTGATTGGTCACGTGTAGATTTACCTGCAAGTAGCTGCTTCTAGTCCATTTTTGCCAGGTCTTGTTCTATCATGCTGAAATCAGCCTTCTGCCAACTCAGGACCCAATTTCCAATCTATTCTTATCCTTCTCCATAAAATTTAGTGTTATGTTCATTCTCTCTGAAATGTTCTCTGACGGACACATCTTCCACTGGAATTAGCATGATATGTTGTCATCGGAAATGTGGCAATACTTGTGGGCTGCCCTACACAATCCTCGCTGATTTGACTTGACTCAAAATGACACATTTCGCTATATATTCAGATGTATATGTGACAAATTATGCTAATCTTCAATAAAAGATTTAAAATCTTTAAATCCAGTATCACCCTTTCTTTAGCAGGGCTATTCACATACTGGTTCAGAAAGATCTTCCGCATGTACTTTAAAAATTCTCTCTGCCAAGTTCTCACACTAAAGTGATCCTAGTACATGCTGGGGAAATTGGAGTTCCCTTACTACAAATACCTTCTGGTGCACATATTTACCCCTCCATCTTCTGCTGACTGTTTAGTGGCTTTCAGTGTACACCTACAAAATGTTAATCCTTTTTGTTGCTAAGCTCCATCCTTTATATTCTTTCTAGCTCTGTCAATTATACTGTATGGGGCATCTTCTTTCACATTAAGCCACACTCATATAGAAAGAGAACTTGGTTAAATGTGTAGCTGTTTTTAATCATATTTCCAATACATTGTTGTCTTTGCAATTACATTATCAAGTTACAAAATATGTACAGTCAGCAATAAACAGAAAATTGCTGTAAGCAGGAACAGCTGTTTCAGGGGGATGAAACTAAAAAAGCAAATAGAATCTCAACACCAAGTTTCCCATCAGCCAACTAAATGGTTGCACATTGGCCGATTTTATAATGGATGAGTAAGCAGCATCTCAGAAAACCAAACCGATATAAAACATTTAATTATGTGTTTGTCTATATACCATACTCACTTAGGCAAGATTCAGCAGTTATACAGAATAAAGCCTTCATTATCTAGTTAATTTTTCATACTAGTGGAATATTAAGTAAATTATAATACGAATTCCATCATGAGAAACATCACAGATTCCCATTTCAGAGAACTGAGTACAAGTTTCACATATAATGCTGGCGAAGTATTTGTTACTTGCATTTGCTGTATGTGTTTTAATTCAGGACCCTACTGTGCCAGTTAGCATGGATACAGAATGGTCTCTGTGACTGTGAGAAATTATAAGTCCTCTTCCAGACAAAAGTGTAATGGTTGTGATTCTGACATTCATGCACATTTCGGATTATCAAGTGCACATGGGACATTGCCTACTAGGGCCTGCATTTGCATTTGGAATGCTTTTACGAAAGGAAACCCAGGGTTACTATCAATGTCTGGTTATTAAGTTTCATTAGGGGCTGTTTCACCAGGACTTCCCTGCAGAATCCTGCAGGGAAGGATAAGTGAACCATGACAGCGCTGTTGGGGCAGTTTGTGCTCAGGCATCTCCAATAGACTGACCATTTAGTTTGCTAGCCTGGTAACAGACTCTTAAAATGTACATTCTATTTCAAGCTCCAACATAGCCAGACTTTACCACATGACTGAGGAGTCAATTCAAAGTCTTTCTCAACTTTATATAAGACCATAAGACACTGGAGCAGAAATAAGTCAATCAGCCTATTGGGTTTACTCTGCCATTCGATCAAGGCTGGCTTATTTTCCTTTCACTCCCATTCTTCTGCCTTCTCCCCATAACTTTTGATGGTCTTACTAATTAAGTACCGATCAACCCTGCCTTAAGTACAGTATGTCCAACGACTTGGACGCCCTGCTGTCTGTGGCAACAAATTCCAGAGGTTCACCACCCTCTGGCTAAAGAAATTGCTCCTCATCTCTGTTCTAAAGTGATGTCCTTCTGTTCTGAGGCTGTACTCTCTGGTCCTAGACTTTTTCACTCTTGGAAACATCCTCCCCACACAGACTCTATCTGGGCCTTTCAATTTCCTTGAAGAAAATTTAACATCCCTGCCATGACCTTGAAAAATGGATAAAGAGTAGACGTAGTTGTGTTCAGAACCTGCAGTCCATTCAGTAGGAGGACACAGAAGCCCATTGTAAACAGAGGAAGGAGTGCAGCAATTCTCATCCACCCTGTCTAAGCCCAGCTGCCCCACTTGCAATAGAGTCATGGGGTCTCCAGCTGGGTTCACCCACCACCTCACAATCAACAGAAGTGGAGCAAGAACTTGACTCCAAGGAAAGAAGAGGGTGAAGGCAGAGAAGGCTTGCATCTGCCGCTAATTAGATCCTTGTTTTCCTGGACATTCTCATCAAGTCAGCCCTGATGGTTTATGCTAGTGAACTAACGTCACTACCACAAGTGTCAATTTTGGCAGAGAGATCTGCCCAACACGTGTATGCAAAGCAATCACCGTCAGAGAGCATCGTCGTTGCCTTGTGGTGTTCAGATTCCTTTGCTCCCCTCAGAGGAAACGTGCTCTTCCCTGCAATTCACTAAGCCTGAGGAGTCAGAGTTCTCATAGAAGGAGGAAGGTTAATAGAATTTTTATTTGTTCAGGAGTGATACCTGCAAATTAATCTGACAGTTGCCTGTTTGATGTTTACATCTGTGTAAGCAGCAGCATAGTGTCTGTAAGATCCATTCCAGAGTATAGCGACTTAATAAAAATACATTTCTAACATTCAAAACCTTTGCTAAGTTACACTATAGCACATCTTAGAAGGTCAGCAGAAGGCAGAGAACGGCTAATGAACTTTTCAGCATATTTTCCAAAATTAAATTTGCTTTCAAATAAACAGTAATGTTTAGTCATATATTCCAACCATTAAAATGGTTTCCTTGCTGGAGAAGAATGATTTTGACATGCAAACACAATGCAAGGTGCTCTGCTTTTGGCCAAAATGCCCAATCTCTTTGTCTTAAACACAAAGCACATCTGCCTTGTAACAAAATGTGCATTTAGGTTGTCTATAATGCAATTGGTTGAAATGATACCAGCTGAACTTTATTATGATACATAGCCCTTCAGATTGGTTACTCTCAGTGACCAAGGCCAATGATGAAGAGTCCTGATGATGGATCTGAGCCCAAAAGATTGACTGTTTATGCCTCTTCATAGAGGCTGCCTGACCTGCTGAGTTCCTCCAGCACTTTGTGTGTGTTGCTCTGGATTTCCAGCATCAGCAGAATCTCTTGTTTTTATGAATCCATTGCCCTTGTGTTGGTCTTTGGCTGCTGTTACACCACCTGCTGTAAGATAAAATGGAATTTAAAAAGAAAAACAGAACAAGGCCATCCGTAGGAATAACATGTAAGTAGTATCGACTTGGTTGATCTGCAAGCATGATAGTGTCTTTGTTCCACCAATTACATTTTGGCTTGATTCTGCAGATATTGTACTGCAGGGACATCTGAAACCCATCTTCTTTAAGTTAAAGGAGTTTTGTTTTTGCTTTGACAGCCTCAGTGTCAAAGCTCTGCTAATATTTTCTTTGCTGTTATGGGCCAGGCTCCTTTATTGAGGCGGCTGTCAAATAACTTATAAAAAAGTTTAATACTTGCAATATGGGTTGTACAAGAATTCTGTGGTAAAGTTACATGAAAGCAGGCTTAAGAGCTATTTGGTGACGTCACTACATTTCATATAAATATAAAACATGTGATATGAATGCAGAATAAAAGAACAAGGAGAATATTATCTTTCTTAGGCTAGTAGAGTGTGTGCCTGAGGGTGTCAGGTCTTATTAACAGTCTCATTATGGTTCCCTGAATATCAGATCACTACTTGCTGTGGAAATAATGATGGCAGCTACTGAAGCAGAAATAATTTGGGAGACAGGATCCTCATTACAACACTTTCCACTTTTTAAGTGAATGATGCTTAGAACAAAAACATATATATTGTAGTCATATTTATATAAAAATAAATATATGTACAAAATAGCTCAATCTCAGCTAAATGGGAGTTTCTACTGTATTGAAAATGGACGATGTGGAAGAGGACCTCTGTTGGTCAGGGTTGGCTGTGAATGTAGTCCCAGCTGTCTACACGATATGCAAGTTAGTACACAAGCTAGAGCCGTATGATATGGAGAGCAAGCTACTGCCTGTGTAGCAGACTCCTCCTCTCCACACAACTCATGAATCCAAAGGAATATACTGTTTTGTCCCAACAGTGCCGCCAGGCAGCTTGAATTCAATGTAGGGCTACCTTAGGGACTCCAACGCCGGATTTCTCCTCAGGGTTTACTCCCAAAGTCTTCATAGCTGCAAGGCAGTGGAGGTTTGATACCAGAGCTCCTAGATGAGCTGCCAACCATGGCAGACAAACCCCATCTGCCCGAAGTGACTGGCTCTAAGGTGCCAGTAACCCGCCTTCGCCCACGCTTCTGCCCGCAGAAACAGTTCCGCCAGGATTAGTAGCTAAGCCACACACGAAGGCCAAAGTTGGACTTGGTTGTCGGAGGCTATTTGAGATGCATGCCATTAGGAGCTTTAATAGGTAGTGGGAGCTTATCCCCATTACCACCCCGGGTCTAACGACCTTAGGGAACCAAACTATGTATAATCAGGTGAATTTCTACTAGACTACTACATTTGGAATACTACAGTGTTCTTCATAAATTCCAGAACTTAGTCCAGTTGAATCTTCTCCTGACTTTGACACAACCACACAAAGATAATGGAATTTCACACCATGTATGTGCGCTGCTGTTTAATTTTGTCTGGGCTTAACTGTGAAGACATCAACTGGCAGCGGGTCTGAAACTGCAGTACTGCATTTTTAAAAAATAACATTATTTGTGTTCCTCTGGTCCTGTTAGGAGAGAGACAGTCCTTGGCCATATACAGGCGTGTTTAATCCTCTGTGGTTTATCAGAGGAATGCACTTTCATTGATTAGTGGAAATGGCATTTATCACAAGTCCTAGACGGAGCAAGAGTGGTAACAACCAGCTGTCATATTTATGAGTAAGTGTTTATATCTTCTGGCAGTCGATATATACTTCTGGATTGCAGCTGAATAGTAGAAAGCCAGCTGACAACTTTGACTCTCCATGGGATCAGAAATCTGAGGGCTATCGAAGTTAGTGTCTGAACAGGCAGAGTACCAAAACACTGTACACATCATTTAATGATGCAACAGTGAGTTGGTGTGTGTATTATGAAGCAAATACATTGCGGCTTTTACATTGCACATGTAATCAGTGTATGTCTCAGTCCCGCTCTGAGAAGAGTGACATGTCAGACAACGGAAATTGAAGTGGCTATGGCAAATCTCGTCTACAAATCTCAACTTTGCTCCTGTTGCTTGATGATACAGGATGCCTCCACTGAGTACCTGTTTCACAGGGATCAACAATTTTAGGCATGCAATTTTGACTTTGGAAGACAAAGGATAATACTGCAATATTGGATCAGCTTCCTTTAACTATTTCTCCTAACTTTCATTTTGACTGAAGTCAATCAGACAAAGTTACTCACTACTGTGGAAAATCAAGGAATTTAGCTTCTGCTACAGAAATGTTAGCTCGCACAAAACTGTCTCCCATAAAACTTAGTTTGTGCCAACAGTGCATCCAACAATAGATTGAAACTGCATGTTTTGCTTTATTTGATGTATTTCTCATATTCAGTTACCACTATATTTCATTGCTGAAGAACAGGTGAAAATACTTTTCTTAGATTTGATTTAACAGTGCAGCACACATTTTGATACTCTGACATTAGTACTAAATGTAAAGGTAACAGGCTTAGGATTCACAGTAATTCATGCTAAATTACTCAGTAACTAAAATCCTTTTATCATTGACTTGCAAGTATAATAACACTTCTTTATATTTTAAATTAACTTATTTATGTTTCTACCTAACATTTCATGTGGAATATTACGAGGTGAAATATTTCAAAACCCATTACGCTGTAGAGAAGATGCTGATTTGTAGTTTCACCTCCAAAAGAAAACCAAACACTGACTATGCACTGGCCGTATCTGAACTTATGAAACTGTCAGTGAAGAAAGACTGTGGCACATATTTCCCATATTCTGCTGCCCGCAGAAATTCAACTCCACCTAATCTCTGCTTCTTGATGTCATGCAGGCCATGAATGCAACTAACTGATCGACAAGAGATCCATTCTCAGTGGAAAATGATGTCATGCAAAGGCTGTATCAATGCCCTAGAAATTCTTGCAAACTCACCTCCATCAAGTTTCAGGTTCTCTGCTGAAATTGAGCTAATCTGCAGGATAAATTGGTAACTGTTCAGTCAACATTGTCTTCACTCCACTACCAAGGTCACCACAAATTTCATCAGTGAGTAGGCAGACAATTTGTTGCACTAAAGTGTTGTACTTTGGTAGGATCAACCAGGGTAGGTCTTACACAGCAAATGAGCAGCGCAATAGAACAAAGGGATCAGGGAATACAGGTCCATAATTCATTGAAGTGGTGTCACAAAGAAAACTTTTGGCACATTGACCTTCATAAGTTAAAGTATTGAGTACGGGAGTTGGGATGTTATGTTGAAGTTGTTTCAGACATTGATGAGACCTAATTTGGAACATTGTGTACAGTTTTGGTCACCTATCTACAGGAAAATTGTAAATAATGTTGAAAGAGTACAGAGGAAATTTACAAAGATGTTGCCAGGTCTGGAGGACCTGAGTTTTATCGAAATATTGAACAGGTTAGGACTTAATTCCTTGGAACATTGACAGTTGAACATTGAACATTGATTGAGAGGAGATTTGATATAGGTATGATGAGGGGCATAGGGTAAATGCAAGCAGGCTTTTTCCACTGAGGTTGGGTGGACTACAACTGGAGGTCATGGGTTAAGGATGAAAGTGAGAAGTTTGAGGGGAACATGAGGGGAAACTTCTTCACTTAGAGGGTCGTGAGAGTGTGTGGAACAAGCTGCAAATGCAAGTGGTGCATACGAGCTTGATTTCAATGTTTAAGAGAAGTTTGGATAGTGGAGGGCTGTGGGCCTGGTGCAGGTTGATGGGAGTTGGCAGTCTAAATGGCTCAGCATCGATTGGACGGGCTGAACGGCCTGTTTCTGTGCAATACTTTTCTATGACCATGTTCACATACGTGCATGTTTGGAGAACGAGCTCAAAGTCACCACTGACCTGTTTGTTGAGGCACATGAGAAAGTGGGTTTTAAATTTAACATCTGAAAAGCAAAGATCACCCTCTGATGCACAGCACTGCCCTGCAGCAATAAGACTCACTGCGAGACCCTTAGTAAATAATGCCCACTTCACTATGGCTGTTAGCCCAGCAACACGGCCTTCAGGTGACTGAGGGTGAGAGTCTTTGGACATTAAGACTTGTAAACTGGGATAAAATTCTTGTTCTAATAGCTAGCAGTGATCCCTACACTTCTGAGGCAAGAGCTACCACAACAGGCAATTTAAAACACTGGAGGGATATCACTAATGCTGTCTTTGTAAAATCCTCCAAATCCATAGCAGGATAAGCCAAGGCCCTGTTCCAAGTAAATATCCCTAGCACAGAGGCCCAAGTTGTACTCATTTGGCTCCGAGGTACAGGTCACATTATTGACACAAGAGACTGCAGATGCCGGGAACTGGCAAAAACAACAAGATGTTGGAGAAGCCCGCTGATTTCCTCCACTATTTTATTTATGCTCCAGGTCACATTTTCACAAGCCCAAAATTAGATTGCTAAACACACAGTCTATTCTGAATTCTGTCAAAAAATATTACTGGAGGGAAAGATTTAAAGATAATCTTAAAACCTCCTTTAAAAAGTGGATTCACTAGGCCATGACTGTTCAAAATGAAGAAACAGCAAATGGTACATCACTGAGAAACTCCAATCCATTTAGGAATTGAATGATCTAATCCAGCTCCTATTTTCTATGCCCTCATTCTGTTATTATAAGCTGGGATGGGGGTGGGGTTGGTAATGGGGACAAGCTCCCACTAGCTATTAGATGCTCCCAATGGTGTGCACCTCAAATAGCTTCTGACAACCAAGTTCAGCTCCCGGCCTTCGCCTGTGGCTTGGCTACTAAGCCTGGTGAAACTGTTTCTACTGACAGGAGATGGGTTACTGATGCCTTCAAACCAGTTGGGCAGACGGGGTTTGTCAGCCGTGGTTAGCAGCTCATCTAGAAGGAAAACTCTGATCTCAAATTTTCGCTGTCTTGTGGCTATACCCACTCATGAGGAAGGCTTCGGGAGTAACCCCCAAGAAAATAATCTGGATTTGGAGTCCCTAAAGCAGTCCTACATGAAGTTCAATGCTGTCTGACAATTCCTGCGATGCTGCTAGTGTCAAACTGTATCGGTCTCCGCCATTCCTTTGGGTTCATCAGATGCGTAGCGAGAGGAAGCTTGCTACATGGGCAACATGCCCAGGCTCGCACATCTAGACAGCTAGGGTGCAACATCCATGGTCAATTCTGACTGATGGAGGCCCTCACCTCACCTCACCTCACCTCACCTCACACCAGGAAAGTCCACTTTCAATTCTATGGCACTAAACAAGAACAACAATATATGAGCAAATTTCCAGTACGCTGTGGTTCTGGACAAAGAGGGTTTACATTTTGAATTCAACTCTCATTTGATATCAAACCTGTATGTAAAATTTACTTCTGGACATCAGTGGGAGAAGCTGGCATATATCTTTCAAACTCTGAGATTCCTGTGGCTCAGTATTGTCCGGTGTGGACTTTGACACAGAAGAAGCAGCTGGAGGTAGCCTCCTTGTTGGATGGTAATAAATGAAACATGGAAAATACTTTGACAAGGCCATCATATACTCTGCAGGTTCATCAAACTGCCTCTCTTGGGGTAGTTTTCCATCAGTACTCCAGATGTTTATGAGAGGGGTCCTGAGGAATGAAGTTGTGCCTTGAAACCTCACCGGGTGCTCTTTGTTCCAATGGTATTAAGGCGAAACAAAGATTGGAACCTGTCGGAGGCAAGGCAGCAATAACTTCCTTTGTAAGTGCTCTGGAATGGAATATTCCAGAGTACATTGTATCATTGACAAACCCTGCAATATCCTGCAGCAGGGGATTACAGTGGCCGATGTGCTGAAAGGGGCTGAGGGTGAACTTTGTCTATGGAGCCTGTTGTAACTCGAACGTGGTTACCTTTCTCCAGGACTCCATCCACCTCACCACCTCCAATGATAGAATTGCTGGTTGTTGAAAATAGAACACTACAGCGCAATACAGGCCTTTCAGCCAGCGATGTTGTGCCGACCTACTATCCTACTCTAAGATCAATCTAACCCTTCCCTCCGACATAGTACTCCATTTTTCTATCATCTATGTGCCTCTCTTAGAATTTCTTAAATGCCCCTAATGTAACTGCATCAACAACCAATCCTGGAAGGCCATTCCTTGCACCCACCACATGCTGTGCTAAGGACTTATATATAGACTTTTCTCCAATTATCTTAAAATTATGCCCCCTAGTATTAGTCATTTCTCCCCTGGGAAAAAGTCTCTGGCTGTCCACTTGATCTATGCCTTGTTCTATCTTCTACACCTCTATCAAGTCACCTCTCATCCTCTTTCGCTCCAAAGAAAAAAGCCTTATTTTCAGTGCTTTATTGTCAGTGTCCCTTGCACTATCATTTGTCGCCTTCTAGTGCTCTTGGCCCTGCGTTCACAAGGACAGCTCTGAGTGGAAAGTGCCCCGGGATAAAGAGCATAAAATGAGAGTGAGAGTGGGCTGGATGCCAGGTGTTTGTGAGGACTGGCTGAGGGGAGAATTGAACAATTTTACAAGAGAAGCTGCAGCTCAATAATGAGATGAGAATGGGTATAATGGCACTATGGTATTGTTCAAATAATAATCTGACAGAAATAAGAACAGAACATCCTGGAAAATCTCAGCAGCTCAGGTAGCATCAATTGAGAGAGAAACAGAGTTATTATCTCAAGTCAATTACATTTTCTGTTATAAATTCAGTTTTTGTGCTTTTTGTAATCCCACAACTGGGATTAACAACTTGCAGATACAAGGTCAAGTTCCACAACGCTATTAGGGAAATTTTAAACTGTTTAACAGTTACATCTGGAAGAAGTTGCTTTTTTCTCAGGCTGTCTCTTAGGATCGAAAATTACTTTCCTCCACCCCTTTTCTGGGTGGGAGATTTTTGTGTGGGAATTCTTTTAATGCGGGGCCTAAATGTACTTAAGAGTGTAAATGTGTGTGGTTAGAGTGAGTTTGTGTGTCCTTAGATTGTGTGTGTGTGTGTGTGTCTGTGTGTGTCTGTGTCTGTGTGTGTCTGTCTCCATAGATTTGTGTTTGCTGAGTCAGTGCAGAAGATCCTTAACTCTGCTATACATCAGCCAACTATGGTGGCAATGAAGCTCCATGTAGTTCATTCTGGAAAGGAAATCTGCTACCCTGGCAAGTGATTTATTGATTTGGAAATGGTTACATCCAAAATCTGCAACAAAAACTTTGATTGGTCCATGCTAGCCAGCTTCCATTTTTTTTTTTGCAAGACTTAAATCGTTATCGGTACCCAAACATTAGCCCTCAGGTTAAATCTCCCTCCCAATTATTCATTGACAATTTAAAAAATAGAAAAAGGGATAATTGTTGAAGATGCAGTTTAGATCTTTTCCAGACCTCTGAAATTAACTTTTGACTCCTATAAAATGCTTGACTGTTCCAGTACCTCTATAATTTTACTGAATGGCTTGTAAATCCAACTTTGTTTTTCAGGCATTAAATGAACAACACTGCAGGCTTAAATCACAAGTCCTGAGGTCCATATATAAATACTGAGGAAATTCAAACATTTTTGATGTGCGTGGCCGAGTTGACCTGATCGCCTTGTATCTATGCTGTATTACTCTGGCATTGCCAGCTGGTGTCTGAAACTGGCATTTGTCCCTTTGCACTTTCCTATTGAGGGTCTAATGACTATTTTGGGGCAAGCTCCCCCAAAATGGTCATTCTGGACAGAGCCACTTATGTGCAAGGCCAACATCTGAGAAAAATAAATATCACCATTTATGGTTAACAGTCAATAGTTTTAATATTGATTTCTGAGCAGGATGAGGCAGACAGGAGAGATCACAGAAAAATATATGGCTCCTGATTTGCGGGAACAATGTAATCTCCTGGGAATACTGGAATCTCTGTTGATTTCTATAATTACAATATGATAATTAATTAGACATTGGATAGACTTAAAACTAGAAGAAATGCTCTTCCTGCAGCAACCCTTACCCTTAAGATGCAAAAGAGAAATCACCAAATGTGATAATATTTAAATGAGCCAATTCACTTTATGAATGTTGATATGTTAGAAACACAGAAGATGACTTCTGGTGAAGTAAATCAATGCTGGGAGAAATCTTCTGGCCATTCCAGCTCTCTTTCCTGGGAACTCTACAGAATTCACCCCTTGTCCCCCGGGATCAATAAAGTACGACTATGACTACGACTATGTAGGGGACTATGAAATAGTAGGGGACAGAGGGTCCAGTGAGATGGAGGAACTGAGGGGAAATACATGTTAGTAGGGAAGTGGTGTTAGGTAAATTGAAGGGATTAAAGGCAGATAAATCGCCAGGGCCAGATGGTCTGCATCCCAAAGTGCTTAAGGAAGTAGCCCAAGAAATAGTGGATGCATTAGTGATAATTTTTCAAAACTCTTTAGATTCTGGACTAGTTCCTGAGGATTGGAGGGTGACTAATGTAGCCCCACTT